>NW_027490329.1:427651-556951 GCF_050948175.1 Xylocopa sonorina
ATGATTTGCGAAGTGTTATGTATTCCTCGTCTGCACTTCAAATGAATGTAAATGCGACACTTCCTTGCAAGGAAATAGCGTTTGCAAACGTCTACCTATCGTAGCAATAGTGTTCTAATGCTTCTTAAAACGCGATATCGCATCTCATTTCAATGTTTCATGGTAAGATATAATATGATTTGCGAAGTGTTATGTATTCCTCGTCTACACTTCAAAAGAATGTAAATGGGACACTTCCTTGCTAGGAAATAGCTTCTGCAGATGTCTAGGTATCGTAGCAATAGAGTTCTAATGCTTCTCAAAACGCAATACCGCATATCATTTCTATGTCTCATGGTAAGATATAATATGACTTGCGAAGTGTTATGTATTCCTCGTCTACACTTCAAATGAATGTAAATGCGACACTTCCTTGTAAGGAAATAGCGTTTGCAGATGTCTACCTATCGTAGCAATAGTGTTCTAAAGCTTCTTAAAACGCGATATCGCATCTAATTTCTATGTCTCATGGTAAGATATAATATGCTTTGCGAAGTGTTATGTATTCCTCGTCTACACTTCAAATGAATGTAAATGCGACACTTCCTTGTAAGGAAATAGCGTTTGCCGATGTCTACCTAAAGTAGCAATAGAGTTCTAATGCTTCTTAAAACGCGATATCGCATCTCATTTCTATGTTTCATGGTAAGATATAATATTCATTGCGAAGTGTTATGCATTCCTCGTCTACGATTCAAATGATTGTAAATGCGACACTTCCTTGCAAGAAAATAGCGTTTGCAGATGTCTACGTATCGTAGCAATAGAGTTCTTATGACTCTTAAAACGCTATATTGCATCTCATTTCTCTGTTTCATGGTAAGATATAATATGATTTGCGAAGTGTCATGTATTCCTCGTCTACACTTCAAATGAATGTAAATGCGACACTTCCTTGCTAGGAAATAGTGTCTGCAGATGTCTAGGTATCGTAGCAATAGTGTTCTAATGCTTCTTAAAACGCGATATCGCATCTCATTTCTATGTTTCATGGTAAGATATAATATGATTTGCGAAGTGTTATGTATTCCTCGTCTACACTTCAAATGAATGTAAATGCGACACTTCCTTGCAAGGAAATAGCGTTTGCAGATGTCTACCTAAAGTAGCAATAGAGTTCTAATGCTTCTTAAAACGCGATATCGCATCTCATTTCTATGTTTCATGGTAAGATATAATATGATTTGCGAAGGGTTATGTATTTCTCGTCTACACTTCAAATGAATGTAAATGCGACACTTCCTTGCAAGGAAATAGCGTGTGGAGATGTCTACCTAAAGTAGCAATAGAGTTCTAATGCTTCTTAGAACGCGATATCGCATCTCATTTCTATGTTTCATGGTAAGATATAATATGATTTGCGAAGTGTTATGTATTCCTCGTCTACACTTCAAATGAATGTAAATGCGACACTTCCTTGCAAGGAAATATCGTTTGCAGATGTCTACGTATCGTAGCAATAGTGTTCTTATGATTCTTAAAACGCGATATCGCATCGCATTTCTATGTTTCATGGTAAGATATAATATGATTTGCGAAGGGTTATGTATTCCTGGTCTACACTTCAAATGAATGTGAATGCGACACTTCCTCGCTAGGAAATAGCGTTTGCAGATGTCTACGTATCGTAGCAATAGATTTCTAATGCTTCTTAAAGCGCGATATCGCATCTCATTTCTATGTTTCATGGTAAGATGTAATATTCATTGCGAAGTGTTATGCATTCCTCGTCTACGATTCAAATGAATGTAAATGCGACACTTCCTTGCAAGGAAATAGCGTGTGCAGATGTCTACCTAAAGTAGCAATAGAGTTCTAATGCTTCTTAGAACGCGATATCGCATCTCATTTCTATGTTTCATGGTAAGATATAATATGATTTGCGATGTATCATGTATTCCTTGTCTTCACTTCAAATGAATGTAAATGCGACACTTCCTTGCTAGGAAATAGCGTCTGCAGATGTCTAGGTATCGTAGCAATAGAGTTCTAATGCTTCTTAAAGGGCGACATCGCATCTCACTTCTATGTTTCATGGTAAGATATAATATGATTTGCGAGGTGTTATGTATTCCTCGTCTACACTTCAAATGAATGTAAATGCGACACTTCGTTGCAAGGAAATAGCGTTTGCAGATGTCTACGTGTCGTAGCAATAGAGTTCTTATGATTCTTAAAACGCGATATCGCATCTCATTTCAATGTTTCATGGTAAGATATAATATGATTTGCGAAGTGTTATGTATTCCTCGTCTACACTTCAAAAGAATGTAAATGCGACACTTCCTTGCAAGGAAATAGCGTTTGCAGATGTCTACGTATCGAAGCAATAGAGATCAAATGCTTCTTAAAACGAGATATTGCATCTCATACCTATGTTTCATGATAAGATATAATATTCATTGCGAAGTGTTATGCATTCCTCGTCTACGATTCAAATGAATGTAAATGCGACACTGCCTTGCAAGGAAATAGCGTTTGCAGATGTCTACGTATCTTAGCAATAGAGTTCTTATGATTCTTAAAACGCGATATCGCATCTCATTTCTATGTTTCATGGTAAGATATAATATGATTTGCGAAGTATCATGTATTCCTCGTCTACACTTCAAATGAATGTAAATGGGACACTTCCTTGCTAGGAAATAGCTTCTGCAGATGTCTAGGTATCGTAGCAATAGAGTTCTAATGCTTCTCAAAACGCAATACCGCATATCATTTCTATGTCTCATGGTAAGATATAATATGACTTGCGAAGTGTTATGTATTCCTCGTCTACACTTCAAATGAATGTAAATGCGACACTTCCTTGTAAGGAAATAGCGTTTGCAGATGTCTACCTATCGTAGCAATAGTGTTCTAAAGCTTCTTAAAACGCGATATCGCATCTAATTTCTATGTCTCATGGTAAGATATAATATGCTTTGCGAAGTGTTATGTATTCCTCGTCTACACTTCAAATGAATGTAAATGCGACACTTCCTTGCAAGGAAATAGCGTTTGCAGATGTCTACCTATCGTAGCAATAGTGTTCTAATGCTTCTTAAAACGCGATATCGCATCTAATTTCTATGTTTCATGGTAAGATATAATATGATTTGCGAAGTGTTATGTATTCCTCGTCTACACTTCAAATGAATGTAAATGCGACACTTCCTTGCAAGTAAATAGCGTTTGCAGATGTCTACCTAAAGTAGCAATAGAGTTGTAATGCTTCTTAAAACGCGATATCGCATATCATTTCTATGTTTCATGGTAAGATATAATATTCATTGCGAAGTGTTATGCATTCCTCGTCTACGATTCAAATGAATGTAAATGCGACACTTCCTTGCAAGGAAATAGCGCTTGCAGATGTCTACGTATCGTAGCAATAGAGTTCTAATGCTTCTTAAAACGCGATATCGCATCTCATTCCTATGTTTCATGGTAAGATGTAATATTCATTGCGAAGTGTTATGCATTCCTCGTCTGCGATTCAAATGAATGTAAATGCGACACTTCCTTGCAAGGGAATAGCATGTGCAGATGTCTACCTAAAGTAGCAATAGAGTTCTAATGCTTCTTAGAACGCGATATCGCATCTCATTTCTATGTTTCATGGTAAGATATAATATGATTTGCGATGTATCATGTATTCCTCGTCTTCACTTCAAATGAATGTAAATGCGACACTTCCTTGCTAGGAAATAGCGTCTGCAGATGTCTAGGTATCATAGCAATAGATTTCTAATGCTTCTTAAAACGCGATATCGCATCTCATTTCTATGTTTCATGGTAAGATATAATATTCACTGCGAAGTGTTATGCATTCCTCGTCTACGATTCAAATGAATGTAAATGCGACACTTCCTTGCAAGGAAATAGCGTTAGCAAACGTCTACCTATCGTAGCAATAGAGTTCTAATGCTTCTTAAAACGCAATATCGCATCTCATTTCTATATTTCATGGTAAGATATAATATGATTTGCGAAGTGTTATGTATTCCTCGTCTACACTTCAAATGAATGTAAATGCCACACTTCCTTGCAAGGAAATAGCGTTTGCAGATGTCTACGTATCGTAGCAATAGAGTTCTTATGATTCTTAAAACGCGATATCGCATCTCATTTCTATGTTTCATGGTAAGATATAATATGATTTGCGAAGTGTCATGTATTCCTCGTCTACACTTCAAATGAATGTAAATGCGACACTTCCTTGCAAGGAAATAGCGTTTGCAAACGTCTACCTATCGTAGCAATAGAGTTCTAATGCTTCTTAAAACGCGATATCGCATCTCATTTCTATATTTCATGGTAAGATATAATATGATTTGCGAAGTGTCATGTATTCCTCGTCTACACTTCAAATGAATGTAAATGCCACACTTCCTTGCAAGGAAATAGCGTTTGCAGATGTCTACGTATCTTAGCAATAGAGTTCTTATGATTCTTAAAACGCGATATCGCATCTCATTTCTATGTTTCATGGTAAGATATAATATTCACTGCGAAGTGTTATGCATTCCTCGTCTACGAGTCAAACGAATGTAAATGCGACACTTCCGTGCAAGGAAATAGCGTTTGCAGATGTCTACGTATCAAAGCAATAGAGTTCTTATGATTCTTAAAACGCGATATCGCATCTCATTTCTATGTATCATGGTAAGATATAATATGATTTGCGAAGTGTTATGTATTCCTCGTCTGCACTTCTAATGAATGTAAATGCGACACTTCCTTGCAAGGAAATAGCGTTTGCAAACGTCTACCTATCGTAGCAATAGAGTTCTAATGCTTCTTAAAACGCGATATCGCATCTTATTTCTATATTTCATGGTAAGATATAATATGACTTGCGAAGTGTTATGTATTCCTCGTCTACGATTCAAATGAATGTAAATGCGACACTTCCTTGCAAGGAAATAGCGTCTGCAGATGTCTAGGTATCGTAGCAATAGAGTTCTAATGCTTCTTAAAACGCGATATCGCATCTCATTTCTATATTTCATGGTAAGATACAATATGATTTGCGAAGTGTCATGTATTCCTCGTCTACACTTCAAATGAATGTAAATGCCACACTTCCTTGCAAGGAAATAGCGTTTGCAGATGTCTACGTATCGTAGCAATAGAGTTCTTATGATTCTTAAAACGCGATATCGCATCTCATTTCTATGTATCGTGGTAAGATATAATATGATTTGCGAAGTGTCATGTATTCCTCGTTTACACTTCAAATGAATGTAAATGCGACACTTCCTTGCAAGCAAATAGCGTTTGCAGATGTCTACGTATCGTAGCAATAGAGTTCTATTGCTTTTTAAAACGCGATATCGCATCTCATTTCTATGTTTCATGGTAAGATATAAGATGATTTGCGAAGTGTTATGTATTCCTCGTCTACACTTCAAATGAATGTAAATGCGACACTTCCTTGCAAGGATATAGCGTTTGCAGATGTCTACGTATCGTAGCAATAGAGTTCTTATGATTCTTAAAACGCTATATCGCATCTCATTTCTATGTATCATGGTAAGATATAATATGATTTGCGAAGTGTTATGTATTCCTCGTCTGCACTTCAAATGAATGTAAATGCGACACTTCCTTGCAAGGAAATAGCGTTTGCAAACGTCTACCTATCGTAGCAATAGAGTTCTAATGCTTCTTAAAACGCGATATCGCATCTCATTTCTATGTTTCATGGTATGATGTAATATTCATTGCGAAGTGTTATGCATTCCTCGTCTACACGTCAAATGAATGTAAATGCGACACTTCCTTGCAAGGAAATAGCGTTTGCAAACGTCTACCTATCGTAGCAATAGAGTTCTAATGCTTCTTAAAACGCGATATCGCATCTCATTTCTATATTTCATGGTAAGATATAATATGATTTGCGAAGTGTCATGTATTCCTCGTCTACACTTCAAATGAATGTAAATGCCACACTTCCTTGCAAGGAAATAGCGTTTGCAGATGTCTACGTATCGTAGCAATAGAGTTCTTATGATTCTTAAAACGCGATATCGCATCTCATTTCTATGTTTCATGGTAAGATATAATATGATTTGCGAAGTGTCATGTATTCCTCGTCTACACTTCAAATGAATGTAAATGCGACACTTCCTTGCAAGGAAATAGCGTTTGCAAACGTCTACCTATCGTAGCAATAGAGTTCTAATGCTTCTTAAAACGCGATATCGCATCTCATTTCTATATTTCATGGTAAGATATAATATGATTTGCGAAGTGTCATGTTTTCCTCGTCTACACTTCAAATGAATGTAAATGCCACACTTCCTTGCAAGGAAATAGCGTTTGCAGATGTCTACGTATCTTAGCAATAGAGTCCTTATGATTCTTAAAACGCGATATCGCATCTCATTTCTATGTTTCATGGTAAGATATAATATTCACTGCGAAGTGTTATGCATTCCTCGTCTACGATTCAAATGAATGTAAATGCGACACTTCCTTGCAGGGAAATAGCGTTAGCAAACGTCTACCTATCGTAGCAATAGAGTTCTTATGATTCTTAAAACGCGATATCGCATCTCATTTCTATGTTTCATGGTAAGATATAATATTCACTGCGAAGTGTTATGCATTCCTCGTCTACGATTCAAATGAATGTAAATGCGACACTTCCGTGCAAGGAAATAGCGTTTGCAGATGTCTACGTATCAAAGCAATAGAGTTCAAATGCATCTTAGAACGAGATATGGCATTTCATATCTATGTTTCATGGTAGGATATAATATGATTTGCGAAGTGTTATGTATTCGTCGTCTACGATTCAAATGAATGTAAATGCGACACTTCCTGGCAAGGAAATACTGTTTGCAAATGTCTACCTATCGTAGCAATAGTGTTCTAATGCTTCTTAAAACGCGATATCGCATCTCATTTCTGTATTTCATGGTAAGATATAATATGATTTGCGAAGTGTCATGTATTCCTCGTCTACACTTCAAATGAATGTAAATGCCACACTTCCTTGCAAGGAAATAGCGTTTGCAGATGTCTACGTATCGTAGCAATAGAGTTCTTATGATTCTTAAAACGCGATATCGCATCTCATTTCTATGTATCATGGTAAGATATAATATGATTTGCGAAGTGTTATGTATTCCTCGTCTGCACTTCTAATGAATGTAAATGCGACACTTCCTTGCAAGGAAATAGCGTTTGCAAACGTCTACCTATCGTAGCAATAGAGTTCTAATGCTTCTTAAAACGCGATATCGCATCTTATTTCTATATTTCATGGTTAGATATAATATGACTTGCGAAGTGTTATGTATTCCTCGTCTACGATTCAAATGAATGTAAATGCGACACTTCCTTGCAAGGAAATAGCGTCTGCAGATGTCTAGGTATCGTAGCAATAGAGTTCTAATGCTTCTTAAAACGCGATATCGCATCTCATTTCTATGTTTCATGGTATGATGTAATATTCATTGCGAAGTGTTATGCATTCCTCGTCTACACGTCAAATGAATGTAAATGCGACACTTCCATGTAAGGAAATAGTGTTTGCAGATTTCTACGTATCGTAGCAATAGAGTTCTTATGATTCTTAAAACGCGATATCGCATCTCATTTCTATGTATCATGGTAAGATATAATATGATTTGCGAAGTGTTATGTATTCCTCGTCTGCACTTCTAATGAATGCAAATGCGACACTTCCTCGCAAGGAAATAGCGTTTGCAAACGTCTACCTATCGTAGCAATAGAGCTCTAATGCTTCTTAAAACGCGATATCGCATCTCATTTCTATGTATCGTGGTAAGATATAATATGATTTGCGAAGTGTCATGTATTCCTCGTTTACACTTCAAATGAATGTAAATGCGACACTTCCTTGCAAGCAAATAGCGTTTGCAGATGTCTACGTATCGTAGCAATAGAGTTCTATTGCTTTTTAAAACGCGATATCGCATCTCATTTCTATGTTTCATGGTAAGATATAAGATGATTTGCGAAGTGTTATGTATTCCTCGTCTACACTTCAAATGAATGTAAATGCGACACTTCCTTGCTAGGAAATAGCGTCTGCTGATGTCTAGGTATCGTAGCAATAGAGTTCTAATGCTTCTTAAAACGCGATATCGCATCTCATTTCTATGTTTCATGGTAGGATATAATATGATTTGCGAAGTGTTATGTATTCCTCGTCTACGATTCAAATGAATGTAAATGCGACACTTCCTGGCAAGGAAATAGTGTTTGCAAATGTCTACCTATCGTAGCAATAGTGTTCTAATGCTTCTTAAAACGCGATATCGCATCTCATTTCTATATTTCATGGTAAGATATAAGATGATTTGCGAAGTGTCATGTATTCCTCGTCTACACTTCAAATGAATGTAAATGCCACACTTCCTTGCAAGGAAATAGCGTTTGCAGATGTCTACGTATCGTAGCAATAGAGTTCTTATGATTCTTAAAACGCGATATCGCATCTCATTTCTATGTATCATGGTAAGATATAATATGATTTGCGAAGTGTTATGTATTCCTCGTCTGCACTTCTAATGAATGCAAATGCGACACTTCCTCGCAAGGAAATAGCGTTTGCAAACGTCTACCTATCGTAGCAATAGAGCTCTAATGCTTCTTAAAACGCGATATCGCATCTCATTTCTATGTATCGTGGTAAGATATAATATGATTTGCGAAGTGTCATGTATTCCTCGTTTACACTTCAAATGAATGTAAATGCGACACTTCCTTGCAAGCAAATAGCGTTTGCAGATGTCTACGTATCGTAGCAATAGAGTTCTATTGCTTTTTAAAACGCGATATCGCATCTCATTTCTATGTTTCATGGTAAGATATAAGATGATTTGCGAAGTGTTATGTATTCCTCGTCTACACTTCAAATGAATGTAAATGCGACACTTCCTTGCTAGGAAATAGCGTCTGCTGATGTCTAGGTATCGTAGCAATAGAGTTCTAATGCTTCTTAAAACGCGATATCGCATCTCATTTCTATGTTTCATGGTAAGATATAATATGATTTGCGAAGTGTCATGTATTCCTCGTCTACACTTCAAATGAATGTAAATGCGACACTTCCTTGCAAGGAAGTAGCGTTTGCAGATGTCTACGTATCGTAGCAATAGAGATCTTATGATTCTTAAAACGCGATATCGCATCTCATTTCTATGTATCATGGTAAGATATAATATGATTTGCGAAGTGTCATGTATTCCTCGTCTACACTTCAAATGAATGTAAATGCGACACATCCTTGCAAGGAAATAGCGTTTGCAAACGTCTACCTATCGTATGTCACGTCCCGAGGTGCGGTTGCGCTCGCAACGGTGGCACAAAGTCGTAACCGTTCCCGAAAATAACGCGAATTGCGTCCGGACCGGGTTCGTTGGCGTTTCGGACTCGATAAAACGGTAATTAACACTAAACTTACCTTGCGAAGGCTTGATTCCGCTGTCTGATTTCTCTTTCCAGGTACCTGGAGCGCCTTGGATCCGCAACCGGGATGGCGGCGGCGTACGGCTGGAACGGAGGTACGGGTCGTGCGGCGAAGGAAACCTCCTTCACAGGAACCAGGACTCGAACGCAGGAAATTGAATATTCTGGTGCATCACCCACGTATTCTCGAGCGAGACGACGAATAAACTCTCTCCTCCCCGCGCGTCGTGTACGCTTTGTCGGAGGTGCAAGGCTCGTCGAGAATACTTGAACTTCGGTTGAGTACGGCACGGCTAAGCGTTGGTTCGCTCTAGCTTACCGGGATCGACCTGGGCGCAAGATATTCTGTACACGGTAGAAGTGAGGATGGAGCAACTAAGCGCTGGTTCGCTCTAGTCGTCGAGCCTCAAGACTATCGCAGATGAGATATAGAAATAGAATAATGGCGAGCGTACCCGTGGAGTAGAATTAAGGAATTGTATTTGAACCCGAATAAAGATACTTTGAATCTGGTAAAAATAAACCATATTCTATGATTTCACTATACTAAATACACTTGACTAAATTCTAAGTTACTGACAAACGGTTACAATGAGATATAGAAATAGTATAAAGTATCGAATGGACTCCGCTATGGGAGTATGGATAGAGACGAATGCATTAGAGCTGATTGCTCGTTGCGAATGAGCCTATTGCTCGGATCGAAAGTGCATCGTTCGGATGCTGGAGGCGAGTTAGGAACTCGTCGGTTCGGAGATGAGTTAGCAACTCTCCAGTTCGGAGATGAGATGGGAACTCTCCAGTTCGGAGATGAGTTAGCAACTCTCCAGTTCGGAGATGAGATGGGAACTGACTCTCGGATCTCGCGTACGCGACCTCCTCGGGTCGCGCGGCGCGCGAGTCGCTGGGCCCTCGCGGTGGGGCGGACGGTCGGAGTAGGGCGGCCGCTCGGCCCTCGTGGTGGGGCGGCCGTTCGGAGTGGGGCGCGGTCCGCGTTAAGCGTGAGCCGCCAGCGTCGAGTGCGCGCGCGAGTGCAACGGAACATAACCGTGCATGAATAAAATATATACGTATATTCACTTAAATCTAGGTGTGTGTTGGTGTGTATGTACATATATGAGTAGTGTGCTTATTCTAGTCCCACATGTACTTGAAGTACGTATAGGGCTTCGTGATCGCTGGGGATTCGACCCAGTACGTGTCGGAGGGCTCCTCGCCCTCGTAATACGGGGTGAAGTCCTCCCCCTCGTGTGTGGAGATCGCGCGTGGGCGCGGCATGCTGCATCCTTCTTCCCTCTCGTACCTTTGTCTCCTTCTGTAGGGACGGCGAGTCGGCGGGTGGCCCGTGTGCAGGGGCTCCGGATACGGATGCTGGGGATGATGAGGTGGACGCCGGAGGGTGGCAGGCGGTACGCCTGACGTTACACGTAGCAATAGAGTTCTAATGCTTCTTAAAACGCGATATCGCATCTCATTTCTATATTTCATGGTAAGATATAAGATGATTTGCGAAGTGTTATGTATTCCTCGTCTACACTTCAAATGAATGTAAATGCGACACTTCCTTGCTAGGAAATAGCGTCTGCAGATGGCTAGGTATCGTAACAATAGAGTTCTAATGCTTCTTAAAACGCGATATCGCATCTCATTTCTATGTTTCATGGTAAGATATAATATGATTTGCGAAGTGTCATGTATTCCTCGTCTACACTTCAAATGAATGTAAATGCGACACTTCCTTGCAAGGAAATAGCGTTTGCAAACGTCTACCTATCGTAGCAATAGAGTTCTAATGCTTCTTAAAACGCGATATCGCATCTCATTTCTATATTTCATGGTAAGATATAAGATGATTTGCGAAGTGTCATGTATTCCTCGTCTACACTTCAAATGAATGTAAATGCCACACTTCCTTGCAAGGAAATAGCGTTTGCAGATGTCTACGTATCGTAGCAATAGAGTTCTTATGATTCTTAAAACGCGATATCGCATCTCATTCCTATGTATCATGGTAAGATATAATATGATTTGCGAAGTGTTATGTATTCCTCGTCTGCACTTCTAATGAATGTAAATGCGACACTTCCTCGCAAGGAAATAGCGTTTGCAAACGTCTACCTATCGTAGCAATAGAGCTCTAATGCTTCTTAAAACGCGATATCGCATCTCATTTCTATGTATCATGGTAAGATATAATATGATTTGCGAAGTGTCATGTACTCCTCGTTTACACTTCAAATGAATGTAAATGCGACACTTCCTTGCAAGCAAATAGCGTTTGCAGATGTCTACGTATCGTAGCAATAGAGTTCTATTGCTTTTTAAAACGCGATATCGCATCTCATTTCTATGTTTCATGGTAAGATATAAGATGATTTGCGAAGTGTTATGTATTCCTCGTCTACACTTCAAATGAATGTAAATGCGACACTTCCTTGCTAGGAAATAGCGTCTGCTGATGTCTAGGTATCGTAGCAATAGAGTTCTAATGCTTCTTAAAGCGCGATATCGCATCTCATTTCTATGTTTCATGGTAAGATATAATATGATTTGCGAAGTGTCATGTATTCCTCGTCTACACTTCAAATGAATGTAAATGCGACACTTCCTTGCAAGGAAATAGCGTTTGCAAACGTCTACCTATCGCAGCAATAGAGTTCTAATGCTTCTTAAAACGCGATATCGCATCTCATTTCTATATTTGATGGTAAGATATAATATGATTTGCGAAGTGTCATGTATTCCTCGTCTACACTTCAAATGAATGTAAATGCCACACTTCCTTGCATGGAAATAGCGTTTGCAGATGTCTACGTATCGTAGCAATAGAGTTCTTATGATTCTTAAAACGCGATATCGCATCTCATTTCTATGTTTCATGGTAAGATATAATATGATTTGCGAAGTGTTATGTATTCCTCGTCTACACTTCAAATGAATGTAAATGCGACACATCCTTGCAAGGAAATAGCGTTTGCAAACGTCTACCTATCGTAGCAATAGAGTTCTAATGCTTCTTAAAACGCGATATCGCATTTCATTTCTATGTTACATGGTAAGATATAATATGATTTGCGAAGTGTCATGTATTCCTCGTCTACACTTCAAATGAATGTAAATGCGACACTTCCTTGCAAGGAAATAGCGTTTGCAGATGTCTACGTATCGTAGCAATAGTGTTCTTATGATTCTTAAAACGCGATATCGCATCTCATTTCTATGTTTCATGGTAAGACATAATATGATTTGCGAAGTGTTATGTATTCCTCGTCTACACTACAAATGAATGTAAATGCGACACTTCGTTGCAAGGAAATAGCGCTTGCAGATGTCTACGTATCATAGCAATAGAGTTCTTATGATTCTTAAAACGCGATATCGCATCTCATTTCTATGTATCATGGTAAGATATAATATGATTTGCGAAGTGTTACGTATTCCTCGTCTGCACTTCAAATGAATGTAAATGCGACACTTCCTTGCAAGGAAATAGCGTTTGCAAACGTCTGCCTATCGTAGCAATGGAGTTCTAATGCTTCTTAAAACGCGATATCGCATCTTATTTCTATATTTCATGGTAAGATATAATATGACTTGCGAAGTGTTATGTATTCCTCGTCTACGATTCAAATGAATGTAAATGCGACACTTCCTTGCAAGGAAATAGCGTCTGCAGATGTCTAGGTATCGTAGCAATAGAGTTCTAATGCTTCTTAAAACGCGATATCGCATCTCATTTCTGTTTCATGGCATGATGTAATATTCATTGCGAAGTGTTACGCATTCCTCGTCTACACGTCAAATGAATGTAAATGCGACACTTCCATGTAAGGAAATAGTGTTTGCAGATGTCTAGGTATCGTAGCAATAGAGTTCTAATGCTTCTTAAAACGCGATATCGCATCTCATTTCTATGTTTCATGGTAAGATATAATATGATTTGCGAAGTGTCATGTATTCCTCGTCTACACTTCAAATGAATGTAAATGCGACACTTCCTTGCAAGGAGATAGCGTTTGCAGATGTCTACGTATCGTAGCAATAGAGTTCTTATGATTCTTAAAACGCGATATCGCATCTCATTTCTATGTTTCATGGTAAGATATAAGATGATTTGCGAAGTGTTATGTATTCCTCGTCTGCACTTCAAATGAATGTAAATGCGACACTTCCTTGCAAGGAAATAGCATTTGCAAACGTCTACCTATCGTAGCAATAGAGTTCTAATGCTTCTTAAAACGCGATATCGCATCTTATTTCTATATTTCATGGTAAGATATAATAAGATTTGCGAAGTGTTATGTATTCCTCGTCTACGATTCAAACGAATGTAAATGCGACACTTCCTTGCAAGCAAATAGCGTTTGCAGATGTCTACGTATCGTAGCAATATAGTTCTATTACTTCTTAAAACGCGATATCGCATCTCATTTCTATGTTTCATGGTAAGATATAAGATGATTTGCGAAGTGTTATGTATTCCTCGTCTACACTTCAAATGAATGTAAATGCGACACTTCCTTGCTAGGAAATAGCGTCTGCAGATGTCTAGGTATCGTAGCAATAGATTTCTAATGCTTCTTAAAACGCGATATCGCAACTCATTTCTATGTTACATGGTAAGATATAATATGATTTGCGAAGTGTCATGTATTCCTTGTCTACACTTCAAATGAATGTAAATGCGACACTTCCTTGCAAGGAAATAGTGTTTGCAAACGTCTACCTATCGTAGCAATAGAGTTCTAATGCTTCTTAAAACGCAATATCGCATCTCATTTCTATATTTCATGGTAAGATATAATATGATTTGCGAAGTGTTATGTATTCCTCGTCTACACTTCAAATGAATGTAAATGCCACACTTCCTTGCAATGAAATAGCGTTTGCAGATGTCTACGTATCGTAGCAATAGAGTTCTTATGATTCTTAAAACGCGATGTCGCATCTCATTTCTATGTTTCATGGCAAGATATAATATGATTTGCGAAGTGTCATGTATTCCTCGTCTACACTTCAAATGAATGTAAATGCCACACTTCCTTGCATGGAAATAGCGTTTGCAAACGTCTACGTATCGTAGCAATAGAGTTCTTATGATTCTTAAAACGCGATATCGCATCTCATTTCTATGTTTCATGGTAAGATATAATATGATTTGCGAAGTGCTATGTATTCCTCGTCTACACTTCAAATGAATGTAAATGCGACACATCCTTGCAAGGAAATAGCGTTTGCAAACGTCTACCTATCGTAGCAATAGAGTTCTAATGCTTCTTAAAACGCGATATCGCATCTCATTTCTATGTTACATGGTAAGATATAATATGATTTGCGAAGTGTCATGTATTCCTCGTCTACACTTCAAATGAATGTAAATGCGACACTTCCTTGCAAGGAAATAGCGTTTGCAGATGTCTACGTATCGTAGCAATAGTGTTCTTATGATTCTTAAAACGCGATATCGCACCTCATTTCTATGTATCATGGTAAGATATAATATGATTTGCGAAGTGTTATGTATTCCTCGTCTGCACTTCAAATGAATGTAAATGCGACACTTCCTTGCAAGGAAATAGCGTTTGCAAACGTCTACCTATCGTAGCAATAGCGTACTAATGCTTCTTAAAACGCGATATCGCATCTTATTTCTATATTTCATGGTAAGATATAATATGACTTGCGAAGTGTTATGTATTCCTCGTCTACGATTCAAATGAATGTAAATGCGACACTTCCTTGCAAGGAAATAGCGTCTGCAGATGTCTAGGTATCGTAGCAATAGAGTTCTAATGCTTCTTAAAACGCGATATCGCATCTCATTTCTGTTTCATGGTATGATGTAATATTCATTGCGAAGTGTTATGCATTCCTCGTCTACACGTCAAATGAATGTAAATGCGACACTTCCATGTAAGGAAATAGTGTTTGCAGATGTCTAGGTATCGTAGCAATAGAGTTCTAATGCTTCTTAAAACGCGATATCGCATCACATTTCTATATTTCATGGTAAGATATAATATGATTTGCGAAGTGTCATGTATTCCTCGTCTACACTTCAAGTGAATGTAAATTCGACACTTCCTTGCAAGGAAATAGCGTTTGCAGATGTCTACGTATCGTTGCAATAGAGTTCTAATGCTTCTTAAAACGCGATATCGCATCTCATTTCTATGTATCATGGTAAGATATAATATGATTTGCGAAGTGTTATGTATTCCTCGTCTGCACTTCAAATGAATGTAAATGCGACACTTCCTTGCAAGGAAATAGCGTTTGCAGAGGTCTACGTATCGTAGCAATAGAGTTCTTATGATTCTTAAAACGCGATATCGCATCTCATTTCTATGTATCATGGTAAGATATAATATGATTTGCGAAGTGTTATGTATTCCTCGTCTGAACTTCAAATGAATGTAAATGCGACACTTCCTTGCAAGGAAATAGCGTTTGCAGATGTCTACGTATCGTAGCAATAGAGTTCTAATGCTTCTTAAAACGCGATATCGCATCTCATTTCTGTTTCATGGTATGATGTAATATTCATTGCGAAGTGTTATGCATTCCTCGTCTACACGTCAAATGAATGTAAATGCGACACTTCCATGTAAGGAAATAGTGTTTGCAGATGTCTAGGTATCGTAGCAATAGAGTTCTAATGCTTCTTAAAACGCGATATCGCATCTCATTTCTATAATTCATGGTAAGATATAATATGATTTGCGAAGTGTTATGTATTCCTCGTCTGCACTTCAAATGAATGTAAATGCGACACTTCCTTGCAAGGAAATAGCGTTTGCAGATGTCTACGTATCGTAGCAATAGAGTTCTTATGATTCTTAAAACGCGATATCGCATCTCATTTCTATGTATCATGGTAAGATATAATATGATTTGCGAAGTGTTATGTATTCCTCGTCTGAACTTCAAATGAATGTAAATGCGACACTTCCTTGCAAGGAAATAGCGTTTGCAGATGTCTACGTATCGTAGCAATAGAGTTCTAATGCTTCTTAAAACGCGATATCGCATCTCATTTCTATATTTCATGGTAAGATATAATAAGATTTGCGAAGTGTTATGTATTCCTCGTCTACGATTCAAATGAATGTAAATGCGACACTTTCTTGCTAGGAAATAGCGTCTGCAGATGTCTAGGTATCGTAGCAATAGAGTTCTAATGCTTCTTAAAACGCGATATCGCGTTTCATTTCTATGATTCATGGTAAGATATAATATGATTTGCGAAGTGTTATGTATTCCTCGTCTACACTTCAAATGAATGTAAATGCGACACATCCTTGCAAGGAAATAGCGTTTGCAAACGTCTACCTATCGTAGCAATAGAGTTCTAATGCTTCTTAAAACGCGATATCGCATCTCATTTCTATGTTACATGGTAAGATATAATATGATTTGCGAAGTGTCATGTATTCCTCGTCTACACTTCAAATGAATGTAAATGCGACACTTCCTTGCAAGGAAATAGCGTTTGCAGATGTCTACGTATCGTAGCAATAGTGTTCTTATGATTCTTAAAACGCGATATCGCACCTCATTTCTATGTATCATGGTAAGATATAATATGATTTGCGAAGTGTTATGTATTCCTCGTCTGCACTTCAAATGAATGTAAATGCGACACTTCCTTGCAAGGAAATAGCGTTTGCAAACGTCTACCTATCGTAGCAGTAGCGTTCTAATGCTTCTTAAAACGCGATATCGCATCTTATTTCTATATTTCATGGTAAGATATAATATGACTTGCAAAGTGTTATGTATTCCTCGTCTACGATTCAAATGAATGTAAATGCGACACTTCCTTGCAAGGAAATAGCGTCTGCAGATGTCTAGGTATCGTAGCAATAGAGTTCTAATGCTTCTTGAAACGCGATATCGCATCTCATTTCTATGTATCATGGTAAGATATAATATGATTTGCGAAGTGTTATGTATTCCTCGTCTGCACTTCAAATGAATGTAAATGCGACACTTCCTTGCAAGGAAATAGCGTTTGCAGATGTCTACGTATCGTAGCAATAGAGTTCTTATGATTCTTAAAACGCGATATCGCATCTCATTTCTATGTATCATGGTAAGATACAATATGATTTGCGAAGTGTTATGTATTCCTCGTCTGAACTTCAAATGAATGTAAATGCGACACTTCCTTGCAAGGAAATAGCGTTTGCAGATGTCTACGTATCGTAGCAATAGAGTTCTAATGCTTCTTAAAACGCGATATCGCATCTCATTTCTATATTTCATGGTAAGATATAATAAGATTTGCGAAGTGTTATGTATTCCTCGTCTACGATTCAAATGAATGTAAATGCGACACTTCCTTGCTAGGAAATAGCGTCTGCAGATGTCTAGGTATCGTAGCAATAGAGTTCTAATGCTTCTTAAAACGCGATATCGCGTTTCATTTCTATGTTTCATGGTCAGATATAATATGATTTGCGAAGTGTTATGTATTCCTCGTCTACACTTCAAATGAATGTAAATGCGACACATCCTTGCAAGGAAATAGCGTTTGCAAACGTCTACCTATCGTAGCAATAGAGTTCTAATGCTTCTTAAAACGCGATATCGCATCTCATTTCTGTTTCATGGTATGATGTAATATTCATTGCGAAGTGTTATGCATTCCTCGTCTACACGTCAAATGAATGTAAATGCGACACTTCCATGTAAGGAAATAGTGTTTGCAGATGTCTAGGTATCGTAGCAATAGAGTTCTAATGCTTCTTAAAACGCGATATCGCATCTCATTTCTATAACTCATGGTAAGATATAATATGATTTGCGAAGTGTTATGTATTCCTCGTCTGCACTTCAAATGAATGTAAATGCGACACTTCCTTGCAAGGAAATAGCGTTTGCAAACGTCTACCTATCGTAGCAATAGAGTTCTAATGCTTCTTAAAACGCGATATCGCATCTTATTTCTATATTTCATGGTAAGATATAATATGACTTGCGAAGTGTCATGTATTCCTCGTCTACACTTCAAATGAATGTAAATGCAACACTTCCTTGCAAGCAAATAGCGTTTGCAGATGTCTACGTATCGTAGCAATATAGTTCTATTGCTTCTTAAAACGCGATATCGCATCTCATTTCTATGTTTCATGGTAAGATATAAGATGATTTGCGAAGTGTTATGTATTCCTCGTCTACACTTCTAATGAATGTAAATGCGACACTTCCTTGCTAGGAAATAGCGTCTGCATATGTCTAGGTATCGTAGCAATAGAGTTCTAATGCTTCTTAAAACGCGATATCGCATCTCATTTCTATGTCACATGGTAAGATATAATATGATTTGCGAAGTGTCATGTATTCCTCGTCTACACTTCAAATGAATGTAAATGCGACACTTCCTTGCAAGGAAATAGCGTTTGCAAACGTCTACCTATCGTAGCAATAGAGTTCTAATGCTTCTTAAAACGCTATATCGCATCTCATTTCTATATTTCATGGTAAGATATAATATGATTTGCGAAGTGTTATGTATTCCTCGTCTACACTTCAAATGAATGTAAATGCCACACTTCCTTGCAAGGAAATAGCGTTTGCAGATGTCTACGTATCGTAGCAATAGAGTTCTTATGTTTCTTAAAACGCGATATCGCATCTCATTTCTATGTTTCATGGTAAGATATAATATGATTTGCGAAGTGTCATGTATTCCTCGTCTACACTTCAAATGAATGTAAATGCGACACTTCCTTGCAAGGAAATAGCGTTAGCAAACGTCTACCTATCGTAGCAATAGAGTTCTAATGCTTCTTAGAACGCAATATCGCATCTCATTTCTATGTTTCATGGTAAGATATAAGATGATTTGCGAAGTGTTATGTATTCCTCGTCTACACTTCAAATGAATGTAAATGCGACACTTCCTTGCTAGGAAATAGCGTCTGCAGATGGCTAGGTATCGTAACAAATAGAGTTCTAATGCTTCTTAAAACGCGATATCGCATCTCATTTCTATGTTTCATGGTAAGATATAATATGATTTGCGAAGTGTCATGTATTCCTCGTCTACACTTCAAATGAATGTAAATGCGACACTTCCTTGCAAGGAAATAGCGTTTGCAAACGTCTACCTATCGTAGCAATAGAGATCTAATGCTTCTTAAAACGCGATATCGCATCTCATTTCTATATTTCATGGTAAGATATAATATGACTTGCGAAGTGTTATGTATTCCTCGTCTACGATTCAAATGAATGTAAATGCGACACTTCCTTGCAAGGAAATAGCATCTGCAGATGTCTAGGTATCGTAGCAATAGAGTTCTAATGCTTCTTAAAACGCGATATCGCATCTCATTTCTATGTTTCATGGTATGATGTAATATTCATTGCGAAGTGTTATGCATTCCTCGTCTACACGTCAAATGAATGTAAATGCGACACTTCCATGTAAGGAAATAGTGTTTGCAGATTTCTACGTATCGTAGCAATAGAGTTCTTATGATTCTTAAAACGCGATATCGCATCTCATTTCTATGTTTCATGGTAAGATATAATATGATTTGCGAAGTGTTATGTATTCCTCGTCTACACTTCAAATGAATGTAAATGCGTCACATCCTTGCAAGGAAATAGCGTTTGCAAACGTCTACCTATCGTAGCAATAGAGTTCTAATGCGTCTTAAAACGCTATATCGCATCTCATTTCTATATTTCATGGTAAGATATAATATGATTTGCGAAGTGTTATGTATTCCTCGTCTACACTTCAAATGAATGTAAATGCCACACTTCCTTGCAAGGAAATAGCGTTTGCAGATGTCTACGTATCGTAGCAATAGAGTTCTTATGTTTCTTAAAACGCGATATCGCATCTCATTTCTATGTTTCATGGTAAGATATAATATGATTTGCGAAGTGTCATGTATTCCTCGTCTACACTTCAAATGAATGTAAATGCGACACTTCCTTGCAAGGAAATAGCGTTAGCAAACGTCTACCTATCGTAGCAATAGAGTTCTAATGCTTCTTAAAACGCAATATCGCATCTCATTCCTATATTTCATGGTAAGATATAATATGATTTGCGAAGTGTTATGTATTCCTCGTCTACACTTCAAATGAATGTAAATGCCACACTTCCATGCAAGGAAATAGCGTTTGCAGATGTCTACGTATCGTAGCAATAGAGTTCTTATGATTCTTAAAACGCGATATCGCATCTCATTTCTATGTTTCATGGTAAGATATAATATGATTTGCGAAGTGTTATGTATTCCTCGTCTACACTTCAAATGAATGTAAATGCGACACTTCCTTGCAAGGAAATAGCGTTTGCAGATGTCTACGTATCAAAGCAATAGAGTTCAAATGCTTCTTAAAACTAGATATTGCATCTCATATCTATGTTTCATGATAAGATATAATATTCACTGCGAAGTGTTATGCATTCCTCGTCTACGATTCAAATGAATGTAAATGCGACACTTCCGTGCAAGGAAATAGCGTTTGCAGATGTCTACGTATCAAAGCAATAGAGTTCAAATGCATCTTAGAACGAGATATGGCATTTCATATCTATGTTTCATGGTAGGATATAATATGATTTGCGAAGTGTTATGTATTCCTCGTCTACGATTCAAATGAATGTAAATGCGACACATCCTTGCAAGGAAATAGCGTTTGCAAACGTCTACCTATCGTAGCAATAGAGTTCTAATGCTTCTTAAAACGCGATATCGCATCTCATTTCTATATTTCATGGTAAGATATAATATGATTTGCGAAGAGTTATGTATTCCTCGTCTACACTTCAAATGAATGTAAATGCGACACTTCCTTGCTAGGAAATAGCGTCTGCAGATGTCTAGGTATCGTAGCAATAGATTTCTAATGCTTCTTAAAACGCGATATCGCGTTTCATTTCTATGTTTCATGGTAAGATATAATATGATTTGCGAAGTGTCATGTATTCCTCGTCTACACTTCAAATGAATGTAAATGCGACACTTCCTTGCAAGGAAATAGCGTTTGCAGATGTCTACGTATCGTAGCAATAGAGTTCTTATGATTCTTAAAACGCTATATCGCATCTCATTTCTATGTATCATGGTAAGATATAATATGATTTGCGAAGTATTTTGTATTCCTCGTCTGCACTTCAAATGAATGTAAATGCGACACTTCCTTGCAAGGAAATAGCGTTTGCAAACGTCTACCTATCGTAGCAATAGAGTTCTAATGCTTCTTAAAACGCGATATCGCATCTCATTTCTATATTTCATGGTAAGATATAATATGACTTGCGAAGTGTCATGTATTCCTCGTCTACACTTCAAATGAATGTAAATGCAACACTTCCTTGCAAGCAAATAGCGTTTGCAGATGTCTACGTATCGTAGCAATATAGTTCTATTGCTTCTTAAAACGCGATATCGCATCTCATTTCTATGTTTCATGGTAAGATATAAGATGATTTGCGAAGTGTTATGTATTCCTCGTCTACACTTCAAATGAATGTAAATGCGACACTTCCTTGCTAGGAAATAGCGTCTGCATATGTTTAGGTATCGTAGCAATAGAGTTCTAATGCTTCTTAAAACGCGATATCGCATCTCATTTCTATGTCACATGGTAAGATATAATATGATTTGCGAAGTGTCATGTATTCCTCGTCTACACTTCAAATGAATGTAAATGCGACACTTCCTTGCAAGGAAATAGCGTTTGCAAACGTCTACCTATCGTAGCAATAGAGTTCTAATGCTTCTTAAAACGCTATATCGCATCTCAGTTCTATATTTCATGGTAAGATATAATATGATTTGCGAAGTGTTATGTATTCCTCGTCTACACTTCAAATGAATGTAAATGCCACACTTCCTTGCAAGGAAATAGCGTTTGCAGATGTCTACGTATCGTAGTAATAGAGTTCTTATGTTTCTTAAAACGCGATATCGCATCTCATTTCTATGTTTCATGGTAAGATATAATATGATTTGCGGAGTGTCATGTATTCCTCGTCTACACTTCAAATGAATGTAAATGCGACACTTCCTTGCAAGGAAATAGCGTTAGCAAACGTCTACCTATCGTAGCAATAGAGTTCTAATGCTTCTTAAAACGCAATATCGCATCTCATTCCTATATTTCATGGTAAGATATAATATGATTTGCGAAGTGTTATGTATTCCTCGTCTACACTTCAAATGAATGTAAATGCCACACTTCCATGCAAGGAAATAGCGTTGGCAGATGTCTACGTATCGTAGCAATAGAGTTCTTATGTTTCTTAAAACGCGATATCGCATCTCATTTCTATGTTTCATGGTAAGATATAATATGATTTGCGAAGTGTCATGTATTCCTCGTCTACACTTCAAATGAATGTAAATGCGACACTTCCTTGCAAGGAAATAGCGTTAGCAAACGTCTACCTATCGTAGCAATAGAGTTCTAATGCTTCTTAAAACGCTATATCGCATCTCAGTTCTATATTTCATGGTAAGATATAATATGATTTGCGAAGTGTCATGTATTCCTCGTCTACACTTCAAATGAATGTAAATGCGACACTTCCTTGCAAGGAAATAGCGTTAGCAAACGTCTACCTATCGTAGCAATAGAGTTCTAATGCTTCTTAAAACGCAATATCGCATCTCATTCCTATATTTCATGGTAAGATATAATATGATTTGCGAAGTGTTATGTATTCCTCGTCTACACTTCAAATGAATGTAAATGCCACACTTCCATGCAAGGAAATAGCGTTTGCAGATGTCTACGTATCGTAGCAATAGAGTTCTTATGATTCTTAAAACGCGATATCGCATCTCATTTCTATGCTTCATGGTAAGATATAATATGATTTGCGAAGTGTTATGTATTCCTCGTCTACACTTCAAATGAATGTAAATGCGACACTTCCTTGCAAGGAAATAGCGTTTGCAGATGTCTACGTATCAAAGCAATAGAGTTCAAATGCTTCTTAAAACGAGATATTGCATCTCATATCTATGTTTCATGATAAGATATAATATTCACTGCGAAGTGTTATGCATTCCTCGTCTACGATTCAAATGAATGTAAATGCGACACTTCCGTGCAAGGAAATAGCGTTTGCAGATGTCTACGTATCAAAGCAATAGAGTTCAAATGCATCTTAGAACGAGATATGGCATTTCATATCTATGTTTCATGGTAGGATATAATATGATTTGCGAAGTGTTATGTATTCCTCGTCTACGATTCAAATGAATGTAAATGCGACACATCCTTGCAAGGAAATAGCGTTTGCAAACGTCTATCTATCGTAGCAATAGAGTTCTAATGCTTCTTAAAACGCGATATCGCATCTCATTTCTATATTTCATGGTAAGATATAATATGATTTGCGAAGAGTTATGTATTCCTCGTCTACACTTCAAATGAATGTAAATGCGACACTTCCTTGCTAGGAAATAGCGTCTGCAGATGTGTAGGTATCGTAGCAATAGATTTCTAATGCTTCTTAAAACGCGATATCGCGTTTCATTTCTATGTTTCATGGTAAGATATAATATGATTTGCGAAGTGTCATGTATTCCTCGTCTACACCTCAAATGAATGTAAATGCGACACTTCCTTGCAAGCGAATAGCGTTTGCAGATGTCTACGTATCGTAGCAATAGAGTTCTATTGCTTCTTAAAACGCGATATCGCATCTCATTTCTATGTTTCATGGTAAGATATAAGATGATTTGCGAAGTGTTATGTATTCCTCGTCTACACTTCAAATGAATGTAAATGCGACACTTCCTTGCTAGGAAATAGCGTCTGCAGATGTCTAGGTATCGTAGCAATAGAGTTCTAATGCTTCTTAAAACGCGATATCGCATCTCATTTCTATGTTTCATGGTAAGATATAATATGATTTGCGAAGTGTCATGTATTCCTCGTCTACACTTCAAATGAATGTAAATGCGACACTTCCTTGCAAGGACATAGCGTTTGCAAACGTCTACCTATCGTAGCAATAGAGTTCTAATGCTTCTTAAAACGCTATATCGCATCTCATTTCTATATTTCATGGTAAGATATAATATGATTTGCGAAGTGTTATGTATTCCTCGTCTACACTTCAAATGAATGTAAATGCCACACTTCCTTGCAAGGAAATAGCGTTTGCAGATGTCTACGTATCGTAGCAATAGAGTTCTTATGATTCTTAAAACGCGATATCGCATCTCATTTCTATGTTTCATGGTAAGTTATAATATGACTTGCGAAGTGTCATGTATTCCTCGTCTACACTTCAAATGAATGTAAATGCAACACTTCCTTGCAAGCAAATAGCGTTTGCAGATGTCTACGTATCGTAGCAATATAGTTCTATTGCTTCTTAAAACGCGATATCGCATCTCATTTCTATGTTTCATGGTAAGATATAAGATGATTTGCGAAGTGTTATGTATTCCTCGTCTACACTTCAAATGAATGTAAATGCGACACTTCCTTGCTAGGAAATAGCGTCTGCATATGTCTAGGTATCGTAGCAATAGAGTTCTAATGCTTCTTAAAACGCGATATCGCATCTCATTTCTATGTCACATGGTAAGATATAACATGATTTGCGAAGTGTCATGTATTCCTCGTCTACACTTCAAATGAATGTAAATGCGACACTTCCTTGCAAGGAAATAGCGTTTGCAAACGTCTACCTATCGTAGCAATAGAGTTCTAATGCTTCTTAAAACGCGATATCGCATCTCATTTCTATGTATCATGGTAAGATATAATATGATTTGCGAAGTGTTATGTATTCCTCGTCTGCACTTCTAATGAATGTAAATGCGACACTTCCTCGCAAGGAAATAGCGTTTGCAAACGTCTACCTATCGTAGCAATAGACCTCTAATGCTTCTTAAAACGCGATATCGCATCTCATTTCTATGTATCATGGTAAGATATAATATGATTTGCGAAGTGTCATGTATTCCTCGTCTACACTTCAAATGAATGTAAATGCGACACTTCCTTGCAAGGAAATAGCGTTTGCAAACGTCTACCTATCGCAGCAATAGAGTTCTAATGCTTCTTAAAACGCGATATCGCATCTCATTTCTATATTTGATGGTAAGATATAATATGATTTGCGAAGTGTCATGTATTCCTCGTCTACACTTCAAATGAATGTAAATGCCACACTTCCTTGCATGGAAATAGCGTTTGCAGATGTCTACGTATCGTAGCAATAGAGTTCTTATGATTCTTAAAACGCGATATCGCATCTCATTTCTATGTTTCATGGTAAGATATAATATGATTTGCGAAGTGTTATGTATTCCTCGTCTACACTTCAAATGAATGTAAATGCGACACATCCTTGCAAGGAAATAGCGTTTGCAAACGTCTACCTATCGTAGCAATAGAGTTCTAATGCTTCTTAAAACGCGATATCGCATCTCATTTCTATGTTACATGGTAAGATATAATATGATTTGCGAAGTGTCATGTATTCCTCGTCTACACTTCAAATGAATGTAAATGCGACACTTCCTTGCAAGGAAATAGCGTTTGCAAACGTCTACCTATCGTAGCAATGGAGTTCTAATGCTTCTTAAAACGCGATATTGCATCTTATTTCTATATTTCATGGTAAGATATAATATGACTTGCGAAGTGTTATGTATTCCTCGTCTACGATTCAAATGAATGTAAATGCGACACTTCCTTGCAAGGAAATAGCGTCTGCAGATGTCTAGGTATCGTAGCAATAGAGTTCTAATGCTTCTTAAAACGCGATATCGCATCTCATTTCTGTTTCATGGTATGATGTAATATTCATTGCGAAGTGTTATGCATTCCTCGTCTACACGTCAAATGAATGTAAATGCGACACTTCCATGTAAGGAAATAGTGTTTGCAGATGTCTAGGTATCGTAGCAATAGAGTTCTAATGCTTCTTAAAACGCGATATCGCATCTCATTTCTATGTTTCATGGTAAGATATAATATGATTTGCGAAGTGTCATGTATTCCTCGTCTACACTTCAAATGAATGTAAATGCGACACTTCCTTGCAAGGAAATAGCGTTTGCAGATGTCTACGTATCGTAGCAATAGAGTTCTTATGATTCTTAAAACGCGATATCGCATCTCATTTCTATGTATCATGGTAAGATATAATATGATTTGCGGAGTGTTATGTATTCCTCGTCTGCACTTCAAATGAATGTAAATGCGACACTTCCTTGCAAGGAAATAGCGTTTGCAAACGTCTACCTATCGTAGCAATAGAGTTCTAATGCTTCTTAAAACGCGATATCGCATCTTATTTCTATATTTCATGGTAAGATATAATAAGATTTGCGAAGTGTTATGTATTCCTCGTCTACGATTCAAATGAATGTAAATGCGACACTTCCTTGCAAGGAAATAGCGTTTGCAAACGTCTACCTATCGTAGCAATTGAGTTCTAATGCTTCTTAAAACGCGATATCGCATCTCATTTCTATATTTCATGGTAAGATATAATATGACTTGCGAAGTGTCATGTATTCCTCGTCTACACTTCAAATGAATGTAAATGCAACACTTCCTTGCAAGCAAATAGCGTTTGCAGATGTCTACGTATCGTAGCAATATAGTTCTATTGCTTCTTAAAACGCGATATCGCATCTCATTTCTATGTTTCATGGTAAGATATAAGATGATTTGCGAAGTGTTATGTATTCCTCGTCTACACTTCAAATGAATGTAAATGCGACACTTCCTTGCTAGGAAATAGCGTCTGCATATGTTTAGGTATCGTAGCAATAGAGTTCTAATGCTTCTTAAAACGCGATATCGCATCTCATTTCTATGTCACATGGTAAGATATAATATGATTTGCGAAGTGTCATGTATTCCTCGTCTACACTTCAAATGAATGTAAATGCGACACTTCCTTGCAAGGAAATAGCGTTTGCAAACGTCTACCTATCGTAGCAATAGAGTTCTAATGCTTCTTAAAACGCTATATCGCATCTCAGTTCTATATTTCATGGTAAGATATAATATGATTTGCGAAGTGTTATGTATTCCTCGTCTACACTTCAAATGAATGTAAATGCCACACTTCCTTGCAAGGAAATAGCGTTTGCAGATGTCTACGTATCGTAGTAATAGAGTTCTTATGTTTCTTAAAACGCGATATCGCATCTCATTTCTATGTTTCATGGTAAGATATAATATGATTTGCGGAGTGTCATGTATTCCTCGTCTACACTTCAAATGAATGTAAATGCGACACTTCCTTGCAAGGAAATAGCGTTAGCAAACGTCTACCTATCGTAGCAATAGAGTTCTAATGCTTCTTAAAACGCAATATCGCATCTCATTCCTATATTTCATGGTAAGATATAATATGATTTGCGAAGTGTTATGTATTCCTCGTCTACACTTCAAATGAATGTAAATGCCACACTTCCATGCAAGGAAATAGCGTTTGCAGATGTCTACGTATCGTAGCAATAGAGTTCTTATGATTCTTAAAACGCGATATCGCATCTCATTTCTATGTTTCATGGTAAGATATAAGATGATTTGCGAAGTGTTATGTATTCCTCGTCTACACTTCAAATGAATGTAAATGCGACACTTCCTTGCTAGGAAATAGCGTCTGCATATGTCTAGGTATCGTAGCAATAGAGTTCTAATGCTTCTTAAAACGCGATATCGCATCTCATTTCTATGTCACATGGTAAGACATAATATGATGTGCGAAGTGTCATGTATTCCTCGTCTACACTTCAAATGAATGTAAATGCGACACTTCCTTGCAAGGAAATAGCGTTTGCAAACGTCTACCTATCGTAGCAATAGAGTTCTAATGCTTCTTAAAACGCTATATCGCATCTCAGTTCTATATTTCATGGTAAGATATAATATGATTTGCGAAGTGTTATGTATTCCTCGTCTACACTTCAAATGAATGTAAATGCCACACTTCCTTGCAAGGAAATAGCGTTGGCAGATGTCTACGTATCGTAGCAATAGAGTTCTTATGTTTCTTAAAACGCGATATCGCATCTCATTTCTATGTTTCATGGTAAGATATAATATGATTTGCGAAGTGTCATGTATTCCTCGTCTACACTTCAAATGAATGTAAATGCGACACTTCCTTGCAAGGAAATAGCGTTAGCAAACGTCTACCTATCGTAGCAATAGAGTTCTAATGCTTCTTAAAACGCTATATCGCATCTCAGTTCTATATTTCATGGTAAGATATAATATGATTTGCGAAGTGTCATGTATTCCTCGTCTACACTTCAAATGAATGTAAATGCGACACTTCCTTGCAAGGAAATAGCGTTAGCAAACGTCTACCTATCGTAGCAATAGAGTTCTAATGCTTCTTAAAACGCAATATCGCATCTCATTCCTATATTTCATGGTAAGATATAATATGATTTGCGAAGTGTTATGTATTCCTCGTCTACACTTCAAATGAATGTAAATGCCACACTTCCATGCAAGGAAATAGCGTTTGCAGATGTCTACGTATCGTAGCAATAGAGTTCTTATGATTCTTAAAACGCGATATCGCATCTCATTTCTATGTTTCATGGTAAGATATAATATGATTTGCGAAGTGTTATGTATTCCTCGTCTACACTTCAAATGAATGTAAATGCGACACTTCCTTGCAAGGAAATAGCGTTTGCAGATGTCTACGTATCAAAGCAATAGAGTTCAAATGCTTCTTAAAACGAGATATTGCATCTCATATCTATGTTTCATGATAAGATATAATATTCACTGCGAAGTGTTATGCATTCCTCGTCTACGATTCAAATGAATGTAAATGCGACACTTCCGTGCAAGGAAATAGCGTTTGCAGATGTCTACGTATCAAAGCAATAGAGTTCAAATGCATCTTAGAACGAGATATGGCATTTCATATCTATGTTTCATGGTAGGATATAATATGATTTGCGAAGTGTTATGTATTCCTCGTCTACGATTCAAATGAATGTAAATGCGACACATCCTTGCAAGGAAATAGCGTTTGCAAACGTCTACCTATCGTAGCAATAGAGTTCTAATGCTTCTTAAAACGCGATATCGCATCTCATTTCTATATTTCATGGTAAGATATAATATGATTTGCGAAGAGTTATGTATTCCTCGTCTACACTTCAAATGAATGTAAATGCGACACTTCCTTGCTAGGAAATAGCGTCTGCAGATGTGTAGGTATCGTAGCAATAGATTTCTAATGCTTCTTAAAACGCGATATCGCGTTTCATTTCTATGTTTCATGGTAAGATATAATATGATTTGCGAAGTGTCATGTATTCCTCGTCTACACCTCAAATGAATGTAAATGCGACACTTCCTTGCAAGCGAATAGCGTTTGCAGATGTCTACGTATCGTAGCAATAGAGTTCTATTGCTTCTTAAAACGCGATATCGCATCTCATTTCTATGTTTCATGGTAAGATATAAGATGATTTGCGAAGTGTTATGTATTCCTCGTCTACACTTCAAATGAATGTAAATGCGACACTTCCTTGCTAGGAAATAGCGTCTGCAGATGTCTAGGTATCGTAGCAATAGAGTTCTAATGCTTCTTAAAACGCGATATCGCATCTCATTTCTATGTTTCATGGTAAGATATAATATGATTTGCGAAGTGTCATGTATTCCTCGTCTACACTTCAAATGAATGTAAATGCGACACTTCCTTGCAAGGACATAGCGTTTGCAAACGTCTACCTATCGTAGCAATAGAGTTCTAATGCTTCTTAAAACGCTATATCGCATCTCATTTCTATATTTCATGGTAAGATATAATATGATTTGCGAAGTGTTATGTATTCCTCGTCTACACTTCAAATGAATGTAAATGCCACACTTCCTTGCAAGGAAATAGCGTTTGCAGATGTCTACGTATCGTAGCAATAGAGTTCTTATGATTCTTAAAACGCGATATCGCATCTCATTTCTATGTTTCATGGTAAGATATAATATGATTTGCGAAGTGTCATGTATTCCTCGTCTACACTTCAAATGAATGTAAATGCGACACTTCCTTGCAAGGAAATAGCGTTAGCAAACGTCTACCTATCGTAGCAATAGAGTTCTAATGCTTCTTAAAACGCAATATCGCATCTCATTTCTATATTTCATGGTAAGATATAATATGATTTGCGAAGTGTTATGTATTCCTCGTCTACACTTCAAATGAATGTAAATGCCACACTTCCTTGCAAGGAAATAGCGTTTGCAGATGTCTACGTATCGTAGCAATAGAGTTCTTATGATTCTTAAAACGCGATATCGCATCTCATTTCTATGTTTCATGGTAAGTTATAATATGACTTGCGAAGTGTCATGTATTCCTCGTCTACACTTCAAATGAATGTAAATGCAACACTTCCTTGCAAGCAAATAGCGTTTGCAGATGTCTACGTATCGTAGCAATATAGTTCTATTGCTTCTTAAAACGCGATATCGCATCTCATTTCTATGTTTCATGGTAAGATATAAGATGATTTGCGAAGTGTTATGTATTCCTCGTCTACACTTCAAATGAATGTAAATGCGACACTTCCTTGCTAGGAAATAGCGTCTGCATATGTCTAGGTATCGTAGCAATAGAGTTCTAATGCTTCTTAAAACGCGATATCGCATCTCATTTCTATGTCACATGGTAAGATATAACATGATTTGCGAAGTGTCATGTATTCCTCGGCTACACTTCAAATGAATGTAAATGCGACACTTCCTTGCAAGGAAATAGCGTTTGCAAACGTCTACCTATCGTAGCAATAGAGTTCTAATGCTTCTTAAAACGCGATATCGCATCTCATTTCTATGTATCATGGTAAGATATAATATGATTTGCGAAGTGTTATGTATTCCTCGTCTGCACTTCTAATGAATGTAAATGCGACACTTCCTCGCAAGGAAATAGCGTTTGCAAACGTCTACCTATCGTAGCAATAGACCTCTAATGCTTCTTAAAACGCGATATCGCATCTCATTTCTATGTATCGTGGTAAGATATAATATGATTTGCGAAGTGTCATGTATTCCTCGTCTACACTTCAAATGAATGTAAATGCGACACTTCCTTGCAAGGAAATAGCGTTTGCAAACGTCCACCTATCGCAGCAATAGAGTTCTAATGCTTCTTAAAACGCGATATCGCATCTCATTTCTATATTTGATGGTAAGATATAATATGATTTGCGAAGTGTCATGTATTCCTCGTCTACACTTCAAATGAATGTAAATGCCACACTTCCTTGCATGGAAATAGCGTTTGCAGATGTCTACGTATCGTAGCAATAGAGTTCTTATGATTCTTAAAACGCGATATCGCATCTCATTTCTATGTTTCATGGTAAGATATAATATGATTTGCGAAGTGTTATGTATTCCTCGTCTACACTTCAAATGAATGTAAATGCGACACATCCTTGCAAGGAAATAGCGTTTGCAAACGTCTACCTATCGTAGCAATAGAGTTCTAATGCTTCTTAAAACGCGATATCGCATCTCATTTCTATGTTACATGGTAAGATATAATATGATTTGCGAAGTGTCATGTATTCCTCGTCTACACTTCAAATGAATGTAAATGCGACACTTCCTTGCAAGGAAATAGCGTTTGCAGATGTCTACGTATCGTAGCAATAGTGTTCTTATGATTCTTAAAACGCGATATCGCATCTCATTTCTATGTTTCATGGTAAGACATAATATGATTTGCGAAGTGTTATGTATTCCTCGTCTACACTTCAAATGAATGTAAATGCGATACTTCGTTGCAAGGAAATAGCGTTTGCAGATGTCTACGTATCATAGCAATAGAGTTCTTATGATTCTTAAAACGCGATATCGCATCTCATTTCTATGTATCATGGTAAGATATAATATGATTTGCGAAGTGTTATGTATTCCTCGTCTGCACTTCAAATGAATGTAAATGCGACACTTCCTTGCAAGGAAATAGCGTTTGCAAACGTCTACCTATCGTAGCAATGGAGTTCTAATGCTTCTTAAAACGCGATATTGCATCTTATTTCTATATTTCATGGTAAGATATAATATGACTTGCGAAGTGTTATGTATTCCTCGTCTACGATTCAAATGAATGTAAATGCGACACTTCCTTGCAAGGAAATAGCGTCTGCAGATGTCTAGGTATCGTAGCAATAGAGTTCTAATGCTTCTTAAAACGCGATATCGCATCTCATTTCTGTTTCATGGTATGATGTAATATTCATTGCGAAGTGTTATGCATTCCTCGTCTACACGTCAAATGAATGTAAATGCGACACTTCCATGTAAGGAAATAGTGTTTGCAGATGTCTAGGTATCGTAGCAATAGAGTTCTAATGCTTCTTAAAACGCGATATCGCATCTCATTTCTATGTTTCATGGTAAGATATAATATGATTTGCGAAGTGTCATGTATTCCTCGTCTACACTTCAAATGAATGTAAATGCGACACTTCCTTGCAAGGAAATAGCGTTTGCAGATGTCTACGTATCGTAGCAATAGAGTTCTTATGATTCTTAAAACGCGATATCGCATCTCATTTCTATGTATCATGGTAAGATATAATATGATTTGCGGAGTGTTATGTATTCCTCGTCTGCACTTCAAATGAATGTAAATGCGACACTTCCTTGCAAGGAAATAGCGTTTGCAAACGTCTACCTATCGTAGCAATAGAGTTCTAATGCTTCTTAAAACGCGATATCGCATCTTATTTCTATATTTCATGGTAAGATATAATAAGATTTGCGAAGTGTTATGTATTCCTCGTCTACGATTCAAATGAATGTAAATGCGACACTTCCTTGCAAGCAAATAGCGTTTGCAGATGTCTACGTATCGTAGCAATATAGTTCTATTACTTCTTAAAACGCGATATCGCATCTCATTTCTATGTTTCATGGTAAGATATAAGATGATTTGCGAAGTGTTATGTATTCTTCGTCTACACTTCAAATGAATGTAAATGCGACACTTCCTTGCTAGGAAATAGCGTCTGCAGATGTCTAGGTATCGTAGCAATAGATTTCTAATGCTTCTTAAAACGCGATATCGCATCTCATTTCTATGTTACATGGTAAGATATAATATGATTTGCGAAGTGTCATGTATTCCTTGTCTACACTTCAAATGAATGTAAATGCGACACTTCCTTGCAAGGAAATAGTGTTTGCAAACGTCTACCTATCGTAGCAATAGAGTTCTAATGCTTCTTAAAACGCGATATCGCATCTCATTTCTATGTTTCATGGTAAGATATAATATGATTTGCGAAGTGTCATGTATTCCTCGTCTACACTTCAAATGAATGTAAATGCGACACTTCCTTGCAAGGACATAGCGTTTGCAAACGTCTACCTATCGTAGCAATAGAGTTCTAATGCTTCTTAAAACGCTATATCGCATCTCATTTCTATATTTCATGGTAAGATATAATATGATTTGCGAAGTGTTATGTATTCCTCGTCTACACTTCAAATGAATGTAAATGCGACACTTCCTTGCTAGGAAATAGCGTCTGCATATGTCTAGGTATCGTAGCAATAGAGTTCTAATGCTTCTTAAAACGCGATATCGCATCTCATTTCTATGTCACATGGTAAGACATAATATGATGTGCGAAGTGTCATGTATTCCTCGTCTACACTTCAAATGAATGTAAATGCGACACTTCCTTGCAAGGAAATAGCGTTTGCAAACGTCTACCTATCGTAGCAATAGAGTTCTAATGCTTCTTAAAACGCTATATCGCATCTCAGTTCTATATTTCATGGTAAGATATAATATGATTTGCGAAGTGTTATGTATTCCTCGTCTACACTTCAAATGAATGTAAATGCCACACTTCCTTGCAAGGAAATAGCGTTGGCAGATGTCTACGTATCGTAGCAATAGAGTTCTAATGCTTCTTAAAACGCGATATCGCATCTTATTTCTATATTTCATGGTAAGATATAATAAGATTTGCGAAGTGTTATGTATTCCTCGTCTACGATTCAAATGAATGTAAATGCGACACTTCCTTGCAAGCAAATAGCGTTTGCAGATGTCTACGTATCGTAGCAATATAGTTCTATTACTTCTTAAAACGCGATATCGCATCTCATTTCTATGTTTCATGGTAAGATATAAGATGATTTGCGAAGTGTTATGTATTCTTCGTCTACACTTCAAATGAATGTAAATGCGACACTTCCTTGCTAGGAAATAGCGTCTGCAGATGTCTAGGTATCGTAGCAATAGATTTCTAATGCTTCTTAAAACGCGATATCGCATCTCATTTCTATGTTACATGGTAAGATATAATATGATTTGCGAAGTGTCATGTATTCCTTGTCTACACTTCAAATGAATGTAAATGCGACACTTCCTTGCAAGGAAATAGTGTTTGCAAACGTCTACCTATCGTAGCAATAGAGTTCTAATGCTTCTTAAAACGCGATATCGCATCTCATTTCTATGTTTCATGGTAAGATATAATATGATTTGCGAAGTGTCATGTATTCCTCGTCTACACTTCAAATGAATGTAAATGCGACACTTCCTTGCAAGGACATAGCGTTTGCAAACGTCTACCTATCGTAGCAATAGAGTTCTAATGCTTCTTAAAACGCTATATCGCATCTCATTTCTATATTTCATGGTAAGATATAATATGATTTGCGAAGTGTTATGTATTCCTCGTCTACACTTCAAATGAATGTAAATGCCACACTTCCTTGCAAGGAAATAGCGTTTGCAGATGTCTACGTATCGTAGCAATAGAGTTCTTATGATTCTTAAAACGCGATATCGCATCTCATTTCTATGTTTCATGGTAAGATATAATATGATTTGCGAAGTGTCATGTATTCCTCGTCTACACTTCAAATGAATGTAAATGCGACACTTCCTTGCAAGGAAATAGCGTTAGCAAACGTCTACCTATCGTAGCAATAGAGTTCTAATGCTTCTTAAAACGCAATATCGCATCTCATTTCTATATTTCATGGTAAGATATAATATGATTTGCGAAGTGTTATGTATTCCTCGTCTACACTTCAAATGAATGTAAATGCCACACTTCCTTGCAAGCAAATAGCGTTTGCAGATGTCTACGTATCGTAGCAATATAGTTCTATTGCTTCTTAAAACGCGATATCGCATCTCATTTCTATGTTTCATGGTAAGATATAAGATGATTTGCGAAGTGTTATGTATTCCTCGTCTACACTTCAAATGAATGTAAATGCGACACTTCCTTGCTAGGAAATAGCGTCTGCATATGTCTAGGTATCGTAGCAATAGAGTTCTAATGCTTCTTAAAACGCGATATCGCATCTCATTTCTATGTCACATGGTAAGATATAACATGATTTGCGAAGTGTCATGTATTCCTCGTCTACACTTCAAATGAATGTAAATGCGACACTTCCTTGCAAGGAAATAGCGTTTGCAAACGTCTACCTATCGTAGCAATAGAGTTCTAATGCTTCTTAAAACGCGATATCGCATCTCATTTCTATGTATCATGGTAAGATATAATATGATTTGCGAAGTGTTATGTATTCCTCGTCTGCACTTCTAATGAATGTAAATGCGACACTTCCTCGCAAGGAAATAGCGTTTGCAAACGTCTACCTATCGTAGCAATAGACCTCTAATGCTTCTTAAAACGCGATATCGCATCTCATTTCTATGTATCATGGTAAGATATAATATGATTTGCGAAGTGTCATGTATTCCTCGTCTACACTTCAAATGAATGTAAATGCGACACTTCCTTGCAAGGAAATAGCGTTTGCAAACGTCTACCTATCGCAGCAATAGAGTTCTAATGCTTCTTAAAACGCGATATCGCATCTCATTTCTATATTTGATGGTAAGATATAATATGATTTGCGAAGTGTCATGTATTCCTCGTCTACACTTCAAATGAATGTAAATGCGACACTTCCTTGCAAGGACATAGCGTTTGCAAACGTCTACCTATCGTAGCAATAGAGTTCTAATGCTTCTTAAAACGCTATATCGCATCTCATTTCTATATTTCATGGTAAGATATAATATGATTTGCGAAGTGTTATGTATTCCTCGTCTACACTTCAAATGAATGTAAATGCGACACTTCCGTGCTAGGAAATAGCATCTGCATATGTCTAGGTATCGTAGCAATAGAGTTCTAATGCTTCTTAAAACGCGATATCGCATCTCATTTCTATGTCACATGGTAAGACATAATATGATGTGCGAAGTGTCATGTATTCCTCGTCTACACTTCAAATGAATGTAAATGCGACACTTCCTTGCAAGGAAATAGCGTCTGCAGATGTCTAGGTATCGTAGCAATAGAGTTCTAATGCTTCTTAAAACGCGATATCGCATCTCATTTCTGTTTCATGGTATGATGTAATATTCATTGCGAAGTGTTATGCATTCCTCGTCTACACGTCAAATGAATGTAAATGCGACACTTCCATGTAAGGAAATAGTGTCTGCAGATGTCTAGGTATCGTAGCAATAGAGTTCTAATGCTTCTTAAAACGCGATATCGCATCTCATTTCTATATTTCATGGTAAGATATAATATGATTTGCGAAGTGTTATGCTTTCCTCGTCTACACGTCAAATGAATGTAAATGCGACACTTCCATGTAAGGAAATAGTGTTTGCAGATGTCTAGGTATCGTAGCAATAGAGTTCTAATGCTTCTTAAAACGCGATATCGCATCTCATTTCTATATTTCATGGTAAGATATAATATGATTTGCGAAGTGTCATGTATTCCTCGTCTACACTTCAAGTGAATGTAAATTCGACACTTCCTTGCAAGGAAATAGCGTTTGCAGATGTCTACGTATCGTAGCAATAGAGTTCTAATGCTTCTTAAAACGCGATATCGCATCTCATTTCTATGTATCATGGTAAGATATAATATGATTTGCGAAGTGTTATGTATTCCTCGTCTGAACTTCAAATGAATGTAAATGCGACACTTCCATGTAAGGAAATAGTGTTTGCAGATGTCTAGGTATCGTAGCAATAGAGTTCTAATGCTTCTTAAAACGCGATATCGCGTTTCATTTCTATGTTTCATGGTAAGATATAATATGACTTGCGAAGTGTTATGTATTCCTCGTCTACGATTCAAATGAATGTAAATGCGACACTTCCTTGCAAGGAAATAGCGTCTGCAGATGTCTAGGTATCGTAGCAATAGAGTTCTAATGCTTCTTAAAACGCGATATCGCATCTCATTTCTGTTTCATGGTATGATGTAATATTCATTGCGAAGTGTTATGCATTCCTCGTCTACACGTCAAATGAATGTAAATGCGACACTTCCATGTAAGGAAATAGTGTCTGCAGATGTCTAGGTATCGTAGCAATAGAGTTCTAATGCTTCTTAAAACGCGATATCGCATCTCATTTCTATATTTCATGGTAAGATATAATATGATTTGCGAAGTGTTATGCTTTCCTCGTCTACACGTCAAATGAATGTAAATGCGACACTTCCATGTAAGGAAATAGTGTTTGCAGATGTCTAGGTATCGTAGCAATAGAGTTCTAATGCTTCTTAAAACGCGATATCGCATCTCATTTCTATATTTCATGGTAAGATATAATATGATTTGCGAAGTGTCATGTATTCCTCGTCTACACTTCAAGTGAATGTAAATTCGACACTTCCTTGCAAGGAAATAGCGTTTGCAGATGTCTACGTATCGTAGCAATAGAGTTCTAATGCTTCTTAAAACGCGATATCGCATCTCATTTCTATGTATCATGGTAAGATATAATATGATTTGCGAAGTGTTATGTATTCCTCGTCTGAACTTCAAATGAATGTAAATGCGACACTTCCATGTAAGGAAATAGTGTTTGCAGATGTCTAGGTATCGTAGCAATAGAGTTCTAATGCTTCTTAAAACGCGATATCGCGTTTCATTTCTATGTTTCATGGTAAGATATAATATGACTTGCGAAGTGTTATGTATTCCTCGTCTACGATTCAAATGAATGTAAATGCGACACTTCCTTGCAAGGAAATAGCGTCTGCAGATGTCTAGGTATCGTAGCAATAGAGTTCTAATGCTTCTTAAAACGCGATATCGCATCTCATTTCTGTTTCATGGTATGATGTAATATTCATTGCGAAGTGTTATGCATTCCTCGTCTACACGTCAAATGAATGTAAATGCGACACTTCCATGTAAGGAAATAGTGTCTGCAGATGTCTAGGTATCGTAGCAATAGAGTTCTAATGCTTCTTAAAACGCGATATCGCATCTCATTTCTATATTTCATGGTAAGATATAATATGATTTGCGAAGTGTTATGCTTTCCTCGTCTACACGTCAAATGAATGTAAATGCGACACTTCCATGTAAGGAAATAGTGTTTGCAGATGTCTAGGTATCGTAGCAATAGAGTTCTAATGCTTCTTAAAACGCGATATCGCATCTCATTTCTATATTTCATGGTAAGATATAATATGATTTGCGAAGTGTCATGTATTCCTCGTCTACACTTCAAGTGAATGTAAATTCGACACTTCCTTGCAAGGAAATAGCGTTTGCAGATGTCTACGTATCGTAGCAATAGAGTTCTAATGCTTCTTAAAACGCGATATCGCATCTCATTTCTATGTATCATGGTAAGATATAATATGATTTGCGAAGTGTTATGTATTCCTCGTCTGAACTTCAAATGAATGTAAATGCGACACTTCCTTGCAAGGGAATAGCGTTTGCAGATGTCTACGTATCGTAGCAATAGAGTTCTGATGCTTCTTAAAACGCGATATCGCATCTCATTTCTATATTTCATGGTAAGATATAATAAGATTTGCGAAGTGTTATGTATTCCTCGTCTACGATTCAAATGAATGTAAATGCGACACTTTCTTGCTAGGAAATAGCGTCTGCAGATGTCTAGGTATCGTAGCAATAGAGTTCTAATGCTTCTTAAAACGCGATATCGCGTTTCATTTCTATGTTTCATGGTAAGATATAATATGATTTGCGAAGTGTTATGTATTCCTCGTCTACACTGCAAATGAATGTAAATGCGACACATCCTTGCAAGGAAATAGCGTTTGCAAACGTCTACCTATCGTAGCAATAGAGTTCTAATGCTTCTTAAAACGCGATATCGCATCTCATTTCTATGTTACATGGTAAGATATAATATGACTTGCGAAGTGTTATGTATTCCTCGTCTACGATTCAAATGAATGTAAATGCGACACTTCCTTGCAAGGAAATAGCGTCTGCAGATGTCTAGGTATCGTAGCAATAGAGTTCTAATGCTTCTTAAAACGCGATATCGCATCTCATTTCTGTTTCATGGTATGATGTAATATTCATTGCGAAGTGTTATGCATTCCTCGTCTACACGTCAAATGAATGTAAATGCGACACTTCCATGTAAGGAAATAGTGTTTGCAGATGTCTAGGTATCGTAGCAATAGAGTTCTAATGCTTCTTAAAACGCGATATCGCATCTCATTTCTATAACTCATGGTAAGATATAATATGATTTGCGAAGTGTTATGTATTCCTCGTCTACACTTCAAATGAATGTAAATGCGACACATCCTTGCAAGGAAATAGCGTTTGCAAACTTCTACCTATCGTAGCAATAGAGTTCTAATGCTTCTTAAAACGCGATATCGCATCTCATTTCTATGTTACATGGTAAGATATAATATGATTTGCGAAGTGTCATGTATTCCTCGTCTACACTTCAAATGAATGTAAATGCGACACTTCCTTGCAAGGAAATAGTGTTTGCAGATGTCTACGTATCGTAGCAATAGTGTACTTATGATTCTTAAAACGCGATATCGCACCTCATTTCTATGTATCATGGTAAGATATAATATGATTTGCGAAGTGTCATGTATTCCTCGTCTACACTTCAAATGAATGTAAATGCGACACTTCCTTGCAAGGAAATAGCGTCTGCAGATGTCTAGGTATCGTAGCAATAGAGTTCTAATGCTTCTTAAAACGCGATATCGCATCTCATTTCTGTTTCATGGTATGATGTAATATTCATTGCGAAGTGTTATGCATTCCTCGTCTACACGTCAATTGAATGTAAATGCGACACTTCCATGTAAGGAAATAGTGTTTGCAGATGTCTAGGTATCGTAGCAATAGAGTTCTAATGCTTCTTAAAACGCGATATCGCATCTCATTTCTATAATTCATGGTAAGATATAATATGACTTGCGAAGTGTTATGTATTCCTCGTCTACGATTCAAATGAATGTAAATGCGACACTTCCTTGCAAGGAAATAGCGTCTGCAGATGTCTAGGTATCGTAGCAATAGAGTTCTAATGCTTCTTAAAACGCGATATCGCATCTCATTTCTGTTTCATGGTATGATGTAATATTCATTGCGAAGTGTTATGCATTCCTCGTCTACACGTCAAATGAATGTAAATGCGACACTTCCATGTAAGGAAATAGTGTTTGCAGATGTCTAGGTATCGCAGCAATAGAGTTCTAATGCTTCTTAAAACGCGATATCGCATCTCATTTCTATATTTCATGGTAAGATATAATATGATTTGCGAAGTGTCATGTATTCCTCGTCTACACTTCAAGTGAATGTAAATTCGACACTTCCTTGCAAGGAAATAGCGTTTGCAGATGTCTACGTATCGTAGCAATAGAGTTCTAATGCTTCTTAAAACGCGATATCGCATCTCATTTCTATGTATCATGGTAAGATATAATATGATTTGCGAAGTGTTATGTATTCCTAGTCTGAACTTCAAATGAATGTAAATGCGACACTTCCTTGCAAGGAAATAGCGTTTGCAGATGTCTACGTATCGTAGCAATAGAGTTCTAATGCTTCTTAAAACGCGATATCGCGTTTCATTTCTATGTTTCATGGTAAGATATAATATGATTTGCGAAGTGTCATGTATTCCTCGTCTACACTTCAAATGAATGTAAATGCGACACTTCTTTGCAAGGAAATAGCGTTTGCAGATGTCTACGTATCGTAGCAATAGTGTTCTTATGATTCTTAAAACGCGATATCGCACCTCATTTCTATGTATCATGGTTAGATATAATATGATTTGCGAAGTGTTATGTATTCCTCGTCTGCACTTCAAATGAATGTAAATGCGACACTTCCTTGCAAGGAAATAGCGTTTGCAAACGTCTACCTATCGTAGCAATAGCGTTCTAATGCTTCTTAAAACGCCATATCGCATCTTATTTCTATATTTCATGGTAAGATATAATATGACTTGCGAAGTGTTATGTATTCCTCGTCTACGATTCAAATGAATGTAAATGCGACACTTCCTTGCAAGGAAATAGCGTCTGCAGATGTCTAGGTATCGTAGCAATAGAGTTCTAATGCTTCTTAAAACGCGATATCGCATCTCATTTCTGTTTCATGGTATGATGTAATATTCATTGCGAAGTGTTATGCATTCCTCGTCTACACGTCAATTGAATGTAAATGCGACACTTCCATGTAAGGAAATAGTGTTTGCAGATGTCTAGGTATCGTAGCAATAGAGTTCTAATGCTTCTTAAAACGCGATATCGCATCTCATTTCTATATTTCATGGTAAGATATAATATGATTTGCGAAGTGTCATGTATTCCTCGTCTACACTTCAAGTGAATGTAAATTCGACACTTCCTTGCAAGGAAATAGCGTTTGCAGATGTCTAGGTATCGTAGCAATAGAGTTCTAATGCTTCTTAAAACGCGATATCGCATCTCATTTCTATGTCACATGGTAAGACATAATATGATGTGCGAAGTGTTATGTATTCCTAGTCTGAACTTCAAATGAATGTAAATGCGACACTTCCATGTAAGGAAATAGTGTTTGCAGATGTCTAGGTATCGTAGCAATAGAGTTCTAATGCTTCTTAAAACGCGATATCGCATCTCATTTCTATAACTCATGGTAAGATATAATATGATTTGCGAAGTGTTATGTATTCCTCGTCTACACTTCAAATGAATGTAAATGCGACACATCCTTGCAAGGAAATAGCGTTTGCAAACTTCTACCTATCGTAGCAATAGAGTTCTAATGCTTCTTAAAACGCGATATCGCATCTCATTTCTATGTTACATGGTAAGATATAATATGATTTGCGAAGTGTCATGTATTCCTCGTCTACACTTCAAATGAATGTAAATGCGACACTTCCTTGCAAGGAAATAGTGTTTGCAGATGTCTACGTATCGTAGCAATAGTGTACTTATGATTCTTAAAACGCGATATCGCACCTCATTTCTATGTATCATGGTAAGATATAATATGATTTGCGAAGTGTCATGTATTCCTCGTCTACACTTCAAATGAATGTAAATGCGACACTTCCTTGCAAGGAAATAGCGTCTGCAGATGTCTAGGTATCGTAGCAATAGAGTTCTAATGCTTCTTAAAACGCGATATCGCATCTCATTTCTGTTTCATGGTATGATGTAATATTCATTGCGAAGTGTTATGCATTCCTCGTCTACACGTCAATTGAATGTAAATGCGACACTTCCATGTAAGGAAATAGTGTTTGCAGATGTCTAGGTATCGTAGCAATAGAGTTCTAATGCTTCTTAAAACGCGATATCGCATCTCATTTCTATAATTCATGGTAAGATATAATATGACTTGCGAAGTGTTATGTATTCCTCGTCTACGATTCAAATGAATGTAAATGCGACACTTCCTTGCAAGGAAATAGCGTCTGCAGATGTCTAGGTATCGTAGCAATAGAGTTCTAATGCTTCTTAAAACGCGATATCGCATCTCATTTCTGTTTCATGGTATGATGTAATATTCATTGCGAAGTGTTATGCATTCCTCGTCTACACGTCAAATGAATGTAAATGCGACACTTCCATGTAAGGAAATAGTGTTTGCAGATGTCTAGGTATCGCAGCAATAGAGTTCTAATGCTTCTTAAAACGCGATATCGCATCTCATTTCTATATTTCATGGTAAGATATAATATGATTTGCGAAGTGTCATGTATTCCTCGTCTACACTTCAAGTGAATGTAAATTCGACACTTCCTTGCAAGGAAATAGCGTTTGCAGATGTCTACGTATCGTAGCAATAGAGTTCTAATGCTTCTTAAAACGCGATATCGCATCTCATTTCTATGTATCATGGTAAGATATAATATGATTTGCGAAGTGTTATGTATTCCTAGTCTGAACTTCAAATGAATGTAAATGCGACACTTCCTTGCAAGGAAATAGCGTTTGCAGATGTCTACGTATCGTAGCAATAGAGTTCTAATGCTTCTTAAAACGCGATATCGCGTTTCATTTCTATGTTTCATGGTAAGATATAATATGATTTGCGAAGTGTCATGTATTCCTCGTCTACACTTCAAATGAATGTAAATGCGACACTTCTTTGCAAGGAAATAGCGTTTGCAGATGTCTACGTATCGTAGCAATAGTGTTCTTATGATTCTTAAAACGCGATATCGCACCTCATTTCTATGTATCATGGTTAGATATAATATGATTTGCGAAGTGTTATGTATTCCTCGTCTGCACTTCAAATGAATGTAAATGCGACACTTCCTTGCAAGGAAATAGCGTTTGCAAACGTCTACCTATCGTAGCAATAGCGTTCTAATGCTTCTTAAAACGCCATATCGCATCTTATTTCTATATTTCATGGTAAGATATAATATGACTTGCGAAGTGTTATGTATTCCTCGTCTACGATTCAAATGAATGTAAATGCGACACTTCCTTGCAAGGAAATAGCGTCTGCAGATGTCTAGGTATCGTAGCAATAGAGTTCTAATGCTTCTTAAAACGCGATATCGCATCTCATTTCTGTTTCATGGTATGATGTAATATTCATTGCGAAGTGTTATGCATTCCTCGTCTACACGTCAATTGAATGTAAATGCGACACTTCCATGTAAGGAAATAGTGTTTGCAGATGTCTAGGTATCGTAGCAATAGAGTTCTAATGCTTCTTAAAACGCGATATCGCATCTCATTTCTATATTTCATGGTAAGATATAATATGATTTGCGAAGTGTCATGTATTCCTCGTCTACACTTCAAGTGAATGTAAATTCGACACTTCCTTGCAAGGAAATAGCGTTTGCAGATGTCTACGTATCGTAGCAATAGAGTTCTAATGCTTCTTAAAACGCGATATCGCATCTCATTTCTATGTATCATGGTAAGATATAATATGATTTGCGAAGTGTTATGTATTCCTAGTCTGAACTTCAAATGAATGTAAATGCGACACTTCCTTGCAAGGAAATAGCGTTTGCAGATGTCTACGTATCGTAGCAATAGAGTTCTAATGCTTCTTAAAACGCGATATCGCGTTTCATTTCTATGTTTCATGGTAAGATATAATATGATTTGCGAAGTGTTATGTATTCCTCGTCTACACTTCAAATGAATGTAAATGCGACACATCCTTGCAAGGAAATAGCGTTTGCAAACGTCTACCTATCGTAGCAATAGAGTTCTAATGCTTCTTAAAACGCGATATCGCATCTCATTTCTATATTTCATGGTAAGATATAATATGATTTGCGAAGAGTTATGTATTCCTCGTCTACACTTCAAATGAATGTAAATGCGTCACATCCTTGCAAGGAAATAGCGTTTGCAAACGTCTACCTATCGTAGCAATAGAGTTCTAATGCTTCTTAAAACGCGATATCGCATCTCATTTCTATATTTCATGGTAAGATATAATATGATTTGCGAAGAGTTATGTATTCCTCGTCTACACTTCAAATGAATGTAAATGCGACACTTCCTTGCTAGGAAATAGCGTCTGCAGATGTCTAGGTATCGTAGCAATAGATTTCTAATGCTTCTTAAAACGCGATATCGCGTTTCATTTCTATGTTTCATGGTAAGATGTAATATGATTTGCGAAGTGTCATGTATTCCTCGTCTACACTTCAAATGAATGTAAATGCGATACTTCCTTGCAAGCGAATAGCGTTTGCAGATGTCTACGTATCGTAGCAATAGAGTTCTATTGCTTCTTAAAACGCGATATCGCATCTCATTTCTATGTTTCATGGTAAGATATAAGATGATTTGCGAAGTGTTATGTATTCCTCGTCTACACTTCAAATGAATGTAAATGCGACACTTCCTTGCTAGGAAATAGCGTCTGCAGATGTCTAGGTATCGTAGCAATAGAGTTCTAATGCTTCTTAAAACGCGATATCGCATCTCATTTCTATGTTTCATGATAAGATATAATATGATTTGCGATGTGTCATGTATTCCTCGTCTACACTTCAAATGAATGTAAATGCGACACTTCCTTGCAAGGAAATAGCGTTTGCAGATGTCTACGTATCGTAGCAATAGAGTTCTTATGATTCTTAAAACGCTATATCGCATCTCATTTCTATGTATCATGGTAAGATATAATATGATTTGCGAAGTATTATGTATTCCTCGTCTGCACTTCAAATGAATGTAAATGCGACACTTCCTTGCAAGCGAATAGCGTTTGCAGATGTCTACGTATCGTAGCAATAGAGTTCTATTGCTTCTTAAAACGCGATATCGCATCTCATTTCTATGTTTCATGGTAAGATATAAGATGATTTGCGAAGTGTTATGTATTCCTCGTCTACACTTCAAATGAATGTAAATGCGACACTTCCTTGCTAGGAAATAGCGTCTGCATATGTCTAGGTATCGTAGCAATAGAGTTCTAATGCTTCTTAAAACGCGATATCGCATCTCATTTCTATGTCACATGGTAAGATATAATATGATTTGCGAAGTGTCATGTATTCCTCGTCTACACTTCAAATGAATGTAAATGCGGCACTTCCTTGCAAGGAAATAGCGTTTGCAAACGTCTACCTATCGTAGCAATAGAGTTCTAATGCGTCTTAAAACGCTATATCGCATCTCATTTCTATATTTCATGGTAAGATATAATATGATTTGCGAAGTGTTATGTATTCCTCGTCTACACTTCAAATGAATGTAAATGCCACACTTCCTTGCAAGGAAATAGCGTTTGCAGATGTCTACGTATCGTAGCAATAGAGTTCTTATGTTTCTTAAAACGCGATATCGCATCTCATTTCTATGTTTCATGGTAAGATATAATATGATTTGCGAAGTGTCATGTATTCCTCGTCTACACTTCAAATGAATGTAAATGCGACACTTCCTTGCAAGGAAATAGCGTTAGCAAACGTCTACCTATCGTAGCAATAGAGTTCTAATGCTTCTTAAAACGCAATATCGCATCTCATTCCTATATTTCATGGTAAGATATAATATGATTTGCGAAGTGTTATGTATTCCTCGTCTACACTTCAAATGAATGTAAATGCCACACTTCCATGCAAGGAAATAGCGTTTGCAGATGTCTACGTATCGTAGCAATAGAGTTCTTATGATTCTTAAAACGCGATATCGCATCTCATTTCTATGTTTCATGGTAAGATATAATATGATTTGCGAAGTGTTATGTATTCCTCGTCTACACTTCAAATGAATGTAAATGCGACACTTCCTTGCAAGGAAATAGCGTTTGCAGATGTCTACGTATCGTAGCAATAGAGTTCTTACGATTCTTAAAACGCTATATCGCATCTCATTTCTATGTATCATGGTAAGATATAATATGATTTGCGAAGTATTATGTATTCCTCGTCTGCACTTCAAATGAATGTAAATGCGACACTTCCTTGCAAGGAAATAGCGTTTGCAAACGTCTACCTATCGTAGCAATAGAGTTCTAATGCTTCTTAAAACGCTATATCGCATCTCAGTTCTATATTTCATGGTAAGATATAATATGATTTGCGAAGTGTTATGTATTCCTCGTCTACACTTCAAATGAATGTAAATGCCACACTTCCTTGCAAGGAAATAGCGTTTGCAGATGTCTACGTATCGTAGTAATAGAGTTCTTATGTTTCTTAAAACGCGATATCGCATCTCATTTCTATGTTTCATGGTAAGATATAATATGATTTGCGGAGTGTCATGTATTCCTCGTCTACACTTCAAATGAATGTAAATGCGACACTTCCTTGCAAGGAAATAGCGTTAGCAAACGTCTACCTATCGTAGCAATAGAGTTCTAATGCTTCTTAAAACGCAATATCGCATCTCATTCCTATATTTCATGGTAAGATATAATATGATTTGCGAAGTGTTATGTATTCCTCGTCTACACTTCAAATGAATGTAAATGCCACACTTCCATGCAAGGAAATAGCGTTTGCAGATGTCTACGTATCGTAGCAATAGAGTTCTTATGATTCTTAAAACGCGATATCGCATCTCATTTCTATGTTTCATGGTAAGATATAAGATGATTTGCGAAGTGTTATGTATTCCTCGTCTACACTTCAAATGAATGTAAATGCGACACTTCCTTGCTAGGAAATAGCGTCTGCATATGTCTAGGTATCGTAGCAATAGAGTTCTAATGCTTCTTAAAACGCGATATCGCATCTCATTTCTATGTCACATGGTAAGACATAATATGATTTGCGAAGTGTCATGTATTCCTCGTCTACACTTCAAATGAATGTAAATGCGACACTTCCTTGCAAGGAAATAGCGTTTGCAAACGTCTACCTATCGTAGCAATAGAGTTCTAATGCTTCTTAAAACGCTATATCGCATCTCAGTTCTATATTTCATGGTAAGATATAATATGATTTGCGAAGTGTTATGTATTCCTCGTCTACACTTCAAATGAATGTAAATGCCACACTTCCTTGCAAGGAAATAGCGTTTGCAGATGTCTACGTATCGTAGCAATAGAGTTCTTATGTTTCTTAAAACGCGATATCGCATCTCATTTCTATGTTTCATGGTAAGATATAATATGATTTGCGAAGTGTCATGTATTCCTCGTCTACACTTCAAATGAATGTAAATGCGACACTTCCTTGCAAGGAAATAGCGTTAGCAAACGTCTACCTATCGTAGCAATAGAGTTCTAATGCTTCTTAAAACGCAATATCGCATCTCATTCCTATATTTCATGGTAAGATATAATATGATTTGCGAAGTGTTATGTATTCCTCGTCTACACTTCAAATGAATGTAAATGCCACACTTCCATGCAAGGAAATAGCGTTTGCAGATGTCTACGTATCGTAGCAATAGAGTTCTTATGATTCTTAAAACGCGATATCGCATCTCATTTCTATGTTTCATGGTAAGATATAATATGATTTGCGAAGTGTTATGTATTCCTCGTCTACACTTCAAATGAATGTAAATGCGACACTTCCTTGCAAGGAAATAGCGTTCGCAGATGTCTACGTATCAAAGCAATAGAGTTCAAATGCTTCTTAAAACGAGATATTGCATCTCATATCTATGTTTCATGATAAGATATATTATTCACTGCGAAGTGTTATGCATTCCTCGTCTACGATTCAAATGAATGTAAATGCGACACTTCCGTGCAAGGAAATAGCGTTTGCAGATGTTTACGTATCAAAGCAATAGAGTTCAAATGCATCTTAGAACGAGATATGGCATTTCATATCTATGTTTCATGGTAGGATATAATATGATTTGCGAAGTGTTATGTATTCCTCGTCTACGATTCAAATGAATGTAAATGCGACACATCCTTGCAAGGAAATAGCGTTTGCAAACGTCTACCTATCGTAGCAATAGAGTTCTAATGCTTCTTAAAACGCGATATCGCATCTCATTTCTATATTTCATGGTAAGATATAATATGATTTGCGAAGAGTTATGTATTCCTCGTCTACACTTCAAATGAATGTAAATGCGACACTTCCTTGCTAGGAAATAGCGTCTGCAGATGTCTAGGTATCGTAGCAATAGATTTCTAATGCTTCTTAAAACGCGATATCGCGTTTCATTTCTATGTTTCATGGTAAGATATAATATGATTTGCGAAGTGTCATGTATTCCTCGTCTACACCTCAAATGAATGTAAATGCGACACTTCCTTGCAAGCGAATAGCGTTTGCAGATGTCTACGTATCGTAGCAATAGAGTTCTATTGCTTCTTAAAACGCGATATCGCATCTCATTTCTATGTTTCATGGTAAGATATAAGATGATTTGCGAAGTGTTATGTATTCCTCGTCTACACTTCAAATGAATGTAAATGCGACACTTCCTTGCTAGGAAATAGCGTCTGCAGATGTCTAGGTATCGTAGCAATAGAGTTCTAATGCTTCTTAAAACGCGATATCGCATCTCATTTCTATGTTTCATGGTAAGATATAATATGATTTGCGAAGTGTCATGTATTCCTCGTCTACACTTCAAATGAATGTAAATGCGACACTTCCTTGCAAGGAAATAGCGTTTGCAGATGTCTACGTATCGTAGCAATAGAGTTCTAATGCTTCTTAAAACGCGATATCGCATCTCATATCTATGTTTCATGATAAGATATAATATTCACTGCGAAGTGTTATGCATTCCTCGTCTACGATTCAAATGAATGTAAATGCGACACTTCCGTGCAAGGAAATAGCGTTTGCAGATGTCTACGTATCAAAGCAATAGAGTTCAAATGCATCTTAGAACGAGATATGGCATTTCATATCTATGTTTCATGGTAGGATATAATATGATTTGCGAAGTGTTATGTATTCCTCGTCTACGATTCAAATGAATGTAAATGCGACACATCCTTGCAAGGAAATAGCGTTTGCAAACGTCTACCTATCGTAGCAATAGAGTTCTAATGCTTCTTAAAACGCGATATCGCATCTCATTTCTATATTTCATGGTAAGATATAATATGATTTGCGAAGAGTTATGTATTCCTCGTCTACACTTCAAATGAATGTAAATGAGACACTTCCTTGCTAGGAAATAGCGTCTGCAGATGTCTAGGTATCGTAGCAATAGATTTCTAATGCTTCTTAAAACGCGATATCGCGTTTCATTTCTATGTTTCATGGTAAGATATAATATGATTTGCGAAGTGTCATGTATTCCTCGTCTACACCTCAAATGAATGTAAATGCGACACTTCCTTGCAAGCGAATAGCGTTTGCAGATGTCTACGTATCGTAGCAATAGAGTTCTATTGCTTCTTAAAACGCGATATCGCATCTCATTTCTATGTTTCATGGTAAGATATAAGATGATTTGCGAAGTGTTATGTATTCCTCGTCTACACTTCAAATGAATGTAAATGCGACACTTCCTTGCTAGGAAATAGCGTCTGCAGATGTCTAGGTATCGTAGCAATAGAGTTCTAATGCTTCTTAAAACGCGATATCGCATCTCATTTCTATGTTTCATGGTAAGATATAATATGATTTGCGAAGTGTCATGTATTCCTCGTCTACACTTCAAATGAATGTAAATGCGACACTTCCTTGCAAGGAAATAGCGTTTGCAGATGTCTACGTATCGTAGCAATAGAGTTCTTATGATTCTTAAAACGCTATATCGCATCTCATTTCTACGTATCATGGTAAGATATAATATGATTTGCGAAGTGTGATGTATTCCTCGTCTGCACTTCAAATGAATGTAAATGCGACACTTCCTTGCAAGGAAATAGCGTTTGCAAACGTCTACCTATCGTAGCAATAGAGTTCTAATGCTTCTTAAAACGCGATATCGCATCTTATTTCTATATTTCATGGTAAGATATAATATGATTTGCGAAGTGTTATGTATTCCTCGTCTACACTTCAAATGAATGTAAATGCCACACTACCTTGCAAGGAAATAGCGTTTGCAGATGTCTACGTATCGTAGCAATAGAGTTCTTATGATTCTTAAAACGCGATATCGCATCTCATTTCTATGTTTCATGGTAAGATATAATATGACTTGCGAAGTGTCATGTATTCCTCGTCTACACTTCAAATGAATGTAAATGCAACACTTCCTTGCAAGCAAATAGCGTTTGCAGATGTCTACGTATCGTAGCAATATAGTTCTATTGCTTCTTAAAACGCGATATCGCATCTCATTTCTATGTTTCATGGTAAGATATAAGATGATTTGCGAAGTGTTATGTATTCCTCGCCTACACTTCAAATGAATGTAAATGCGACACTTCCTTGCTAGGAAATAGCGTCTGCATATGTCTAGGTATCGTAGCAATAGAGTTCTAATGCTTCTTAAAACGCGATATCGCATCTCATTTCTATGTCACATGGTAAGATATAACATGATTTGCGAAGTGTCATGTATTCCTCGTCTACACTTCAAATGAATGTAAATGCGACACTTCCTTGCAAGGAAATAGCGTTTGCAAACGTCTACCTATCGTAGCAATAGAGTTCTAATGCTTCTTAAAACGCGATATCGCATCTCATTTCTATGTATCATGGTAAGATATAATATGATTTGCGAAGTGTTATGTATTCCTCGTCTGCACTTCTAATGAATGTAAATGCGACACTTCCTCGCAAGGAAATAGCGTTTGCAAACGTCTACCTATCGTAGCAATAGAGCTCTAATGCTTCTTAAAACGCGATATCGCATCTCATTTCTATGTATCATGGTAAGATATAATATGATTTGCGAAGTGTCATGTACTCCTCGTTTACACTTCAAATGAATGTAAATGCGACACTTCCTTGCAAGCAAATAGCGTTTGCAGATGTCTACGTATCGTAGCAATAGAGTTCTATTGCTTTTTAAAACGCGATATCGCATCTCATTTCTATGTATCATGGTAAGATATAAGATGATTTGCGAAGTGTTATGTATTCCTCGTCTACACTTCAAATGAATGTAAATGCGACACTTCCTTGCTAGGAAATAGCGTCTGCTGATGTCTAGGTATCGTAGCAATAGAGTTCTAATGCTTCTTAAAACGCGATATCGCATCTCATTTCTATGTTTCATGGTAAGATATAATATGATTTGCGAAGTGTCATGTATTCCTCGTCTACACTTCAAATGAATGTAAATGCGACACTTCCTTGCAAGGAAATAGCGTTTGCAAACGTCTACCTATCGCAGCAATAGAGTTCTAATGCTTCTTAAAACGCGATATCGCATCTCATTTCTATATTTGATGGTAAGATATAATATGATTTGCGAAGTGTCATGTATTCCTCGTCTACACTTCAAATGAATGTAAATGCCACACTTCCTTGCATGGAAATAGCGTTTGCAGATGTCTACGTATCGTAGCAATAGAGTTCTTATGATTCTTAAAACGCGATATCGCATCTCATTTCTATGTTTCATGGTAAGATATAATATGATTTGCGAAGTGTTATGTATTCCTCGTCTACACTTCAAATGAATGTAAATGCGACACATCCTTGCAAGGAAATAGCGTTTGCAAACGTCTACCTATCGTAGCAATAGAGTTCTAATGCTTCTTAAAACGCGATATCGCAACTCATTTCTATGTTACATGGTAAGATATAATATGATTTGCGAAGTGTCATGTATTCCTCGTCTACACTTCAAATGAATGTAAATGCGACACTTCCTAGCAAGGAAATAGCGTTTGCAGATGTCTACGTATCGTAGCAATAGTGTTTTTATGATTCTTAAAACGCGATATCGCACCTCATTTCTATGTTTCATGGTAAGACATAATATGATTTGCGAAGTGTTATGTATTCCTCGTCTACACTTCAAATGAATGTAAATGCGACACTTCGTTGCAAGGAAATAGCGTTTGCAGATGTCTACGTATCATAGCAATAGAGTTCTTATGATTCTTAAAACGCGATATCGCATCTCATTTCTATGTATCATGGTAAGATATAATATGATTTGCGAAGTGTTATGTATTCCTCGTCTGCACTTCAAATGAATGTAAATGCGACACTTCCTTGCAAGGAAATAGCGTTTGCAAACGTCTACCTATCGTAGCAATGGAGTTCTAATGCTTCTTAAAACGCGATATCGCATCTTATTTCTATATTTCATGGTAAGATATAATATGACTTGCGAAGTGTTATGTATTCCTCGTCTACGATTCAAATGAATGTAAATGCGACACTTCCTTGCAAGGAAATAGCGTCTGCAGATGTCTAGGTATCGTAGCAATAGAGTTCTAATGCTTCTTAAAACGCGATATCGCATCTCATTTCTGTTTCATGGTATGATGTAATATTCATTGCGAAGTGTTATGCATTCCTCGTCTACACGTCAAATGAATGTAAATGCGACACTTCCATGTAAGGAAATAGTGTTTGCAGATGTCTAGGTATCGTAGCAGTAGAGTTCTTATGATTCTTAAAACGCGATATCGCATCTCATATCTATGTATCATGGTAAGATATAATATGATTTGCGGAGTGTTATGTATTCCTCGTCTGCACTTCAAATGAATGTAAATGCGACACTTCCTTGCAAGGAAATAGCGTTTGCAAACGTCTACCTATCGTAGCAATAGAGTTCTAATGCTTCTTAAAACGCGATATCGCATCTTATTTCTATATTTCATGGTAAGATATAATAAGATTTGCGAAGTGTTATGTATTCCTCGTCTACGATTCAAATGAATGTAAATGCGACACTTCCTTGCAAGCAAATAGCGTTTGCAGATGTCTACGTATCGTAGCAATATAGTTCTATTACTTCTTAAAACGCGATATCGCATCTCATTTCTATGTTTCATGGTAAGATATAAGATGATTTGCGAAGTGTTATGTATTCTTCGTCTACACTTCAAATGAATGTAAATGCGACACTTCCTTGCTAGGAAATAGCGTCTGCAGATGTCTAGGTATCGTAGCAATAGATTTCTAATGCTTCTTAAAACGCGATATCGCATCTCATTTCTATGTTACATGGTAAGATATAATATGATTTGCGAAGTGTCATGTATTCCTTGTCTACACTTCAAATGAATGTAAATGCGACACTTCCTTGCAAGGAAATAGTGTTTGCAAACGTCTACCTATCGTAGCAATAGAGTTCTAATGCTTCTTAAAACGCAATATCGCATCTCATTTCTATATTTCATGGTAAGATATAATATGATTTGCGATGTGTTATGTATTCCTCGTCTACACTTCAAATGAATGTAAATGCGACACTTCCTTGCAAGGAAATAGCGTTTGCAGATGTCTACGTATCGTAGCAATAGAGTTCTTATGATTCTTAAAACGCGATATCGCATCTCATTTCTATGTATCATGGTAAGATATAATATGATTTGCGAAGTGTTATGTATTCCTCGTCTGAACTTCAAATGAATGTAAATGCGACACTTCCTTGCAAGGAAATAGCGTTTGCAGATGTCTACGTATCGTAGCAATAGAGTTCTAATGCTTCTTAAAACGCGATATCGCATCTCATTTCTATATTTCATGGTAAGATATAATAAGATTTGCGAAGTGTTATGTATTCCTCGTCTACGATTCAAATGAATGTAAATGCGACACTTCCTTGCTAGGAAATAGCGTCTGCAGATGTCTAGGTATCGTAGCAATAGAGTTCTAATGCTTCTTAAAACGCGATATCGCGTTTCATTTCTATGTTTCATGGTAAGATATAATATGATTTGCGAAGTGTTATGTATTCCTCGTCTACACTTCAAATGAATGTAAATGCGACACATCCTTGCAAGGAAATAGCGTTTGCAAACGTCTACCTATCGTAGCAATAGAGTTCTAATGCTTCTTAAAACGCGATATCGCATCTCATTTCTATGTTACATGGTAAGATATAATATGATTTGCGAAGTGTCATGTATTCCTCGTCTACACTTCAAATGAATGTAAATGCGACACTTCCTTGCAAGGAAATAGCGTTTGCAGATGTCTACGTATCGTAGCAATAGAGTTCTAATGCTTCTTATAACGCGATATCGCATCTCATTTCTATATTTCATGGTAAGATATAATAAGATTTGCGAAGTGTTATGTATTCCTCGTCTACGATTCAAATGAATGTAAATGCGACACTTCCTTGCTAGGAAATAGCGTCTGCAGATGTCTAGGTATCGTAGCAATAGAGTTCTAATGCTTCTTAAAACGCGATATTGCGTTTCATTTCTATGTTTCATGGTAAGATATAATATGATTTGCGAAGTGTTATGTATTCCTCGTCTACACTTCAAATGAATGTAAATGCGACACATCCTTGCAAGGAAATAGCGTTTGCAAACGTCTACCTATCGTAGCAATAGAGTTCTAATGCTTCTTAAAACGCGATATCGCATCTCATTTCTATGTTACATGGTAAGATATAATATGATTTGCGAAGTGTCATGTATTCCTCGTCTACACTTCAAATGAATGTAAATGCGACACTTCCTTGCAAGGAAATAGCGTTTGCAGATGTCTACGTATCGTAGCAATAGAGTTCTAATGCTTCTTATAACGCGATATCGCATCTCATTTCTATATTTCATGGTAAGATATAATAAGATTTGCGAAGTGTTATGTATTCCTCGTCTACGATTCAAATGAATGTAAATGCGACACTTCCTTGCTAGGAAATAGCGTCTGCAGATGTCTAGGTATCGTAGCAATAGAGTTCTAATGCTTCTTAAAACGCGATATTGCGTTTCATTTCTATGTTTCATGGTAAGATATAATATGATTTGCGAAGTGTTATGTATTCCTCGTCTACACTTCAAATGAATGTAAATGCGACACATCCTTGCAAGGAAATAGCGTTTGCAAACGTCTACCTATCGTAGCAATAGAGTTCTAATGCTTCTTAAAACGCGATATCGCATCTCATTTCTATGTTACATGGTAAGATATAATATGATTTGCGAAGTGTCATGTATTCCTCGTCTACACTTCAAATGAATGTAAATGCGACACTTCCTTGCAAGGAAATAGCGTTTGCAGATGTCTACGTATCGTAGCAAAAGTGTTCTTATGATTCTTAAAACGCGATATCGCTTCTCATTTCTATGTATCATGGTAAGATATAATATGATTTGCGAAGTCTTATGTATTCCTCGTCTGCACTTCAAATGAATGTAAATGAGACTCTTCCTTGCAAGGAAATAGCGTTTGCAAACGTCTTCCTATCGTAGCAATAGCGTTCTAATGCTTCTTAAAACGCGATATCGCATCTTATTTCTATATTTCATGGTAAGATATAATATGACTTGCGAAGTGTTATGTATTCCTCGTCTACAATTCAAATGAATGTAAATGCGACACTTCCTTGCAAGGAAATAGCGTCTGCAGATGTCTGGGTATCGTAGCAATAGAGTTCTAATGCTTCTTAAAACGCGATATCGCATCTCATTTCTGTTTCATGGTATGATGTAATATTCATTGCGAAGTGTTATGCATTCCTCGTCTACACGTCAAATGAATGTAAATGCGACACATCCTTGCCAGGAAATAGCGTTTGCAAACGTCTACCTATCGTAGCAATAGTGTTCTTATGATTCTTAAAACGCGATATCGCACCTCATTTCTATGTATCATGGTAAGATATAATATGATTTGCGAAGTGTTATGTATTCCTCGTCTGCACTTCAAATGAATGTAAATGCGACACTTCCCTGCAAGGAAATAGCGTTTGCAAACGTCTACCTATCGTAGCAATTGCGTTCTAATGCTTCTTAAAACGCGATATCGCATCTTATTTCTATATTTCATGGTAAGATATAATATGACTTGCGAAGTGTTATGTATTCCTCGTCTACGATTCAAATGAATGTAAATGCGACACTTCCTTGCAAGGAAATAGCGTCTGCAGATGTCTAGGTATCGTAGCAATAGGGTTCTAATGCTTCTTAAAACGCGATATCCCATCTCATTTCTGTTTCATGGTATGATGTAATATTCATTGCGAAGTGTTATGCATTCCTCGTCTACACGTCAAATGAATGTAAATGCGACACTTCCATGTAAGGAAATAGTGTTTGCAGATGTCTAGGTATCGTAGCAATAGAGTTCTAATGCTTCTTAAAACGCGATATCGCATCACATTTCTATATTTCATGGTAAGATATAATATGATTTGCGAAGTGTTATGCATTCCTCGTCTACACGTCAAATGAATGTAAATGCGACACTTCCATGTAAGGAAATAGTGTTTGCAGATGTCTAGGTATCGTAGCAATAGAGTTCTAATGCTTCTTAAAACGCGATATCGCATCACATTTCTATATTTCATGGTAAGATATAATATGATTTGCGAAGTGTTATGCATTCCTCGTCTACACGTCAAATGAATGTAAATGCGACACTTCCATGTAAGGAAATAGTGTTTGCAGATGTCTAGGTATCGTAGCAATAGAGTTCTAATGCTTCTTAAAACGCGATATCGCATCTCATTTCTATATTTCATGGTAAGATATAATATGATTTGCGAAGTGTCATGTATTCCTCGTCTACACTTCAAGTGAATGTAAATTCGACACTTCCTTGCAAGGAAATAGCGTTTGCAGATGTCTACGTATCGTAGCAATAGAGTTCTAATGCTTCTTAAAACGCGATATCGCATCTCATTTCTATGTATCATGGTAAGATATAATATGATTTGCGAAGTGTTATGTATTCCTCGTCTGAACTTCAAATTAATGTAAATGCGACACTTCCTTGCAAGGGAATAGCGTTTGCAGATGTCTACGTATCGTAGCAATAGAGTTCTAATGCTTCTTAAAACGCGATATCGCATCTCATTTCTATATTTCATGGTAAGATATAATAAGATTTGCGAAGTGTTATGTATTCCTCGTCTACGATTCAAATGAATGTAAATGCGACACTTTCTTGCTAGGAAATAGCGTCTGCAGATGTCTAGGTATCGTAGCAATAGAGTTCTAATGCTTCTTAAAACGCGATATCGCGTTTCATTTCTATGTTTCATGGTAAGATATAATATGATTTGCGAAGTGTTATGTATTCCTCGTCTACACTTCAAATGAATGTAAATGCGACACATCCTTGCAAGGAAATAGCGTTTGCAAACGTCTACCTATCGTAGCAATAGAGTTCTAATGCTTCTTAAAACGCGATATCGCATCTCATTTCTATGTTACATGGTAAGATATAATATGACTTGCGAAGTGTTATGTATTCCTCGATTCAAATGAATGTAAATGCGACACTTCCTTGCAAGGAAATAGCGTCTGCAGATGTCTAGGTATCGTAGCAATAGAGTTCTAATGCTTCTTAAAACGCGATATCGCATCTCATTTCTGTTTCATGGTATGATGTAATATTCATTGCGAAGTGTTATGCATTCCTCGTCTACACGTCAAATGAATGTAAATGCGACACTTCCTTGCAAGGAAATAGCGTTTGCAAACGTCTACCTATCGTAGCAATAGCGTTCTAATGCTTCTTAAAACGCGATATCGCATCTTATTTCTATATTTCATGGTAAGATATAATATGACTTGCGAAGTGTTATGTATTCCTCGTCTACGATTCAAATGAATGTAAATGCGACACTTCCTTGCAAGGAAATAGCGTCTGCAGATGTCTAGGTATCGTAGCAATAGAGTTCTAATGCTTCTTAAAACGCGATATCGCATCTCATTTCTGTTTCATGGTATGATGTAATATTCATTGCGAAGTGTTATGCATTCCTCGTCTACACGTCAAATGAATGTAAATGCGACACTTCCATGTAAGGAAATAGTGTCTGCAGATGTCTAGGTATCGTAGCAATAGAGTTCTAATGCTTCTTAAAACGCGATATCGCATCTCATTTCTATATTTCATGGTAAGATATAATATGATTTGCGAAGTGTTATGCATTCCTCGTCTACACGTCAAACGAATGTAAATGCGACACTTCCATGTAAGGAAATAGTGTTTGCAGATGTCTAGGTATCGTAGCAATAGAGTTCTAATGCTTCTTAAAACGCGATATCGCATCTCATTTCTATATTTCATGGTAAGATATAATATGATTTGCGAAGTGTCATGTATTCCTCGTCTACACTTCAAGTGAATGTAAATTCGACACTTCCTTGCAAGGAAATAGCGTTTGCAGATGTCTACGTATCGTAGCAATAGAGTTCTAATGCTTCTTAAAACGCGATATCGCATCTCATTTCTATGTATCATGGTAAGATATAATATGATTTGCGAAGTGTTATGTATTCCTCGTCTGAACTTCAAATGAATGTAAATGCGACACTTCCTTGCAAGGGAATAGCGTTTGCAGATGTCTACGTATCGTAGCAATAGAGTTCTAATGCTTCTTAAAACGCGATATCGCATCTCATTTCTATATTTCATGGGAAGATATAATAAGATTTGCGAAGTGTTATGTATTCCTCGTCTACGATTCAAATGAATGTAAATGCGACACTTTCTTGCTAGGAAATAGCGTCTGCAGATGTCTAGGTATCGTAGCAATAGAGTTCTAATGCTTCTTAAAACGCGATATCGCGTTTCATTTCTATGTTTCATGGTAAGATATAATATGATTTGCGAAGTGTTATGTATTCCTCGTCTACACTTCAAATGAATGTAAATGCGACACATCCTTGCAAGGAAATAGCGTTTGCAAACGTCTACCTATCGTAGCAATAGAGTTCTAATGCTTCTTAAAACGCGATATCGCATCTCATTTCTATGTTACATGGTAAGATATAATATGACTTGCGAAGTGTTATGTATTCCTCGTCTACGATTCAAATGAATGTAAATGCGACACTTCCTTGCAAGGAAATAGCGTCTGCAGATGTCTAGGTATCGTAGCAATAGAGTTCTAATGCTTCTTAAAACGCGATATCGCATCTCATTTCTGTTTCATGGTATGATGTAATATTCATTGCGAAGTGTTATGCATTCCTCGTCTACACGTCAAATGAATGTAAATGCGACACATCCTTGCAAGGAAATAGCGTTTGCAAACGTCTACCTATCGTAGCAATAGAGTTCTAATGCTTCTTAAAACGCGATATCGCATCTCATTTCTATGTTACATGGTAAGATATAATATGATTTGCGAAGTGTCATGTATTCCTCGTCTACACTTCAAATGAATGTAAATGCGACACTTCCTTGCAAGGAAATAGCGTTTGCAGATGTCTACGTATCGTAGCAATAGTGTTCTTATGACTCTTAAAACACGATATCGCACCTCATTTCTATGTATCATGGTAAGATATAATATGATTTGCGAAGTGTTATGTATTCCTCGTCTACACTTCAAGTGAATGTAAATTCGACACTTCCTTGCAAGGAAATAGCGTTTGCAGATGTCTACGTATCGTAGCAATAGAGTTCTAATGCTTCTTAAAACGCGATATCGCGTTTCATTTCTATGTTTCATGGTAAGATATAATATGATTTGCGAAGTGTTATGTATTCCTCGTCTACACTTCAAATGAATGTAAATGCGACACATCCTTGCAAGGAAATAGCGTTTGCAAACGTCTACCTATCGTAGCAATAGAGTTCTAATGCTTCTTAAAACGCGATATCGCATCTCATTTCTGTTTCATGGTATGATGTAATATTCATTGCGAAGTGTTATGCATTCCTCGTCTACACGTCAAATGAATGTAAATGCGACACTTCCATGTAAGGAAATAGTGTTTGCAGATGTCTAGGTATCCTAGCAATAGAGTTCTAATGCTTCTTAAAACGCGATATCGCATCTCATTTCTATAATTCATGGTAAGATATAATATGATTTGCGAAGTGTTATGTATTCCTCGTCTGCACTTCAAATGAATGTAAATGCGACACTTCCTTGCAAGGAAATAGCGTTTGCAAACGTCTACCTATCGTAGCAATAGCGTTCTAATGCTTCTTAAAACGCGATATCGCATCTTATTTCTATATTTCATGGTAAGATATAATATGACTTGCGAAGTGTTATGTATTCCTCGTCTACGATTCAAATGAATGTAAATGCGACACTTCCTTGCAAGGAAATAGCGTCTGCAGATGTCTAGGTATCGTAGCAATAGAGTTCTAATGCTTCTTAAAACGCGATATCGCATCTCATTTCTGTTTCATGGTATGATGTAATATTCATTGCGAAGTGTTATGCATTCCTCGTCTACACGTCAAATGAATGTAAATGCGACACTTCCATGTAAGGAAATAGTGTTTGCAGATGTCTAGGTATCGTAGCAATAGAGTTCTAATGCTTCTTAAAACGCGATATCGCATCTCATTTCTATAATTCATGGTAAGATATAATATGACTTGCGAAGTGTTATGTATTCCTCGTCTACGATTCAAATGAATGTAAATGCGACACTTCCTTGCAAGGAAATAGCGTCTGCAGATGTCTACGTATCGTAGCAATAGAGTTCTAATGCTTCTTAAAACGCGATATCGCATCTCATTTCTGTTTCATGGTATGATGTAATATTCATTGCGAAGTGTTATGCATTCCTCGTCTACACGTCAAATGAATGTAAATGCGACACTTCCATGTATGGAAATAGTGTTTGCAGATGTCTAGGTATCGTAGCAATAGAGTTCTAATGCTTCTTAAAGCGCGATATCGCATCTCATTTCTATGTATCGTGGTAAGATATAATATGATTTGCGAAGTGTTATGTATTCCTCGTCTGCACTTCAAATGAATGTAAATGCGACACTTCCTTGCAAGGAAATAGCGTTTGCAGATGTCTACGTATCGTAGCAATAGAGTTCTTATGATTCTTAAAACGCGATATCGCATCTCATTTCTATGTTTCATGGAAAGATATAATATGATTTGCGAAGTGTTATGTATTCCTCGTCTACACTTCAAATGAATGTAAATGCGACACATCCTTGCAGGGAAATAGCGTTTGCAAACGTCTACTTATCGTAGCAATAGAGTTCTAATGCTTCTTAAAACGCGATATCGCATCTCATTTCTGTTTCATGGTATGATGTAATATTCATTGCGAAGTGTTATGCATTCCTCGTCTACACGTCAAATGAATGTAAATGCGACACTTCCATGTAAGGAAATAGTGTTTGCAGATGTCTAGGTATCCTAGCAATAGAGTTCTAATGCTTCTTAAAACGCGATATCGCATCTCATTTCTATAATTCATGGTAAGATATAATATGATTTGCGAAGTGTTATGTATTCCTCGTCTGCACTTCAAATGAATGTAAATGCGACACTTCCTTGCAAGGAAATAGCGTTTGCAAACGTCTACCTATCGTAGCAATAGCGTTCTAATGCTTCTTAAAACGCGATATCGCATCTTATTTCTATATTTCATGGTAAGATATAATATGACTTGCGAAGTGTTATGTATTCCTCGTCTACGATTCAAATGAATGTAAATGCGACACTTCCTTGCAAGGAAATAGCGTCTGCAGATGTCTAGGTATCGTAGCAATAGAGTTCTAATGCTTCTTAAAACGCGATATCGCATCTCATTTCTGTTTCATGGTATGATGTAATATTCATTGCGAAGTGTTATGCATTCCTCGTATACACGTCAAATGAATGTAAATGCGACACTTCCATGTAAGGAAATAGTGTTTGCAGATGTCTAGGTATCGTAGCAATAGAGTTCTAATGCTTCTTAAAACGCGATATCGCATCTCATTTCTATAATTCATGGTAAGATATAATATGACTTGCGAAGTGTTATGTATTCCTCGTCTACGATTCAAATGAATGTAAATGCGACACTTCCTTGCAAGGAAATAGCGTCTGCAGATGTCTACGTATCGTAGCAATAGAGTTCTAATGCTTCTTAAAACGCGATATCGCATCTCATTTCTGTTTCATGGTATGATGTAATATTCATTGCGAAGTGTTATGCATTCCTCGTCTACACGTCAAATGAATGTAAATGCGACACTTCCATGTATGGAAATAGTGTTTGCAGATGTCTAGGTATCGTAGCAATAGAGTTCTAATGCTTCTTAAAACGCGATATCGCATCTCATTTCTATGTATCGTGGTAAGATATAATATGATTTGCGAAGTGTTATGTATTCCTCGTCTGCACTTCAAATGAATGTAAATGCGACACTTCCTTGCAAGGAAATAGCGTTTGCAGATGTCTACGTGTCGTAGCAATAGAGTTCTTATGATTCTTAAAACGCGATATCGCATCTCATTTCTATGTTTCATGGAAAGATATAATATGATTTGCGAAGTGTTATGTATTCCTCGTCTACACTTCAAATGAATGTAAATGCGACACATCCTTGCAAGGAAATAGCGTTTGCAAACGTCTACTTATCGTAGCAATAGAGTTCTAATGCTTCTTAAAACGCGATATCGCATCTCATTCCTATGTTACATGGTAAGATATAATATGATTTGCGAAGTGTCATGTATTCCTCGTCTACACTTCGAATGAATGTAAATGCGACACTTCCTTGCAAGGAAATAGCGTTTGCAGATGTCTACGTATCGTAGCAATAGTGTTCTTATGATTCTTAAAACGCGATATCGCATCTCATTTCTATGTTTCATGGTAAGACATAATATGATTTGCGAAGTGTCATGTATTCCTCGTCTGCACTTCAAATGAATGTAAATGCGACACTTCCTTGCAAGGAAATAGCGTTTGCAGATGTCTACGTATCATAGCAATAGAGTTCTAATGCTTCTTAAAACGCGTTATTCTATATTTCATGGTAAGAATATAAATATGATTTTGCGAAGTGTTATGTATTCCTCGTCTACACTTCAAATGAATGTAAAATGCCGACACTTCCTTGCTAGGAAATAGCGTCTGCAGATGTCTAGGTATCGTAGCAACAGAGTTCTAATGCTTCTTAAAACGCGATTATCGCATCTCATTTCTATGTTTCATTGGATATGATGTAATATTCATTGCGAAGCTGTTATGCATTCCTCGTCTACACGTCCAAATGAATGTAAATGCGACACTTCCACGTAAGGAAATAGAGTTTGCAGATGTCTACGTATCGTAGCAATATAGTTCTATTACTTCTTAAAACGCGATATCGCATCTCATTTCTATGTTTCATGGTAAGATATAAGATGATTTGCGAAGTGTCATGTATTCCTCGTCTACATTTCAAATGAATGTAAATGCGACAATTCCTTGCAAGGAAATAGCGTTTGCAAACGTCTACCTATCGTAGCAATAGAGTTCTAATGCTTCTTAAAAACGCAATATCGCATCTCATTTCTATATTTGATGGTAAGATATAATATGATTTGCCGAAGTGTCATGTATTCCTCGTCTACACTTCAAATGAATGTAAATGCCACACTTCCTTGCATGGAAATAGCGTTTGCAGATGTCTACGTATCGTAGCAATAGAGTTCTTATGATTCTTAAAACGCGATATCGCATCTCATTTCTATGTTTCATGGTTAAGATATAATTATGATTTGCGAAGTGTTATGTATTCCTCGTCTACACTTCAAATGAATGTAAATGCGACAACATCCTTGCAAGGATATAGCGTTTGCAAACGTCTACCTATCGTAGCAATTAGAGTTCTAATGCTTCTTAAAACGCGATATCGCATCTCATTTCTATGTTACATGGTAAGATATAAATATGATTTGCGAAGTGTCATGTATTCCCTCGTCTACACTTCAAATGAATGTAAATGCGACACTTCCTTTGCAAGGAAATAGCGTTTGCAGATGTCTACGTATCGTAGCAAAAGTGTTCTTATGATTCTTAAACGCGATATCGCTTCTCATTTCTATGTAATCATGGTAAGATATAATATGATTTGCGAAGTCTTATGTATTCCTCGTCTGCACTTCAAATGAATGTAAATGAGACTCTTCCTTGCAGAGGAAATAGCGTTTGCAAACGTCTTCCTATCGTAGCAATAGCGTTCTAATGCTTCTTAAAACGCGATATCGCATCTTATTTCTATATTTCATGGTAAGATATAATATGACATTGCGAAGTTGTTATGTATTCCTCGTCTTACAATTCAAATGAATGTAAATGCGACACTTCCTTGTCAAGGAAATAGCGTCTGCAGAATGTCTGGGTATCGTAGCAATAGAGTTCTAATGCTTCTTAAAACGCGATATCGCATCTCATTTCTGTTTCATGGTATGATGTAAATATTCATTTGCGAAGTGTTATGCATTCCTCGTCTACACGTCAAATGAATGTAAATGCGACACATCCTTTGCCAGGAAATAGCGTTTGCAAACGTCTACCTATCTGTAGCAATAGTGTTCTTATGATTCTTAAAACGCGATATCGCATCTCATTTCTATGTATCATGGTAAGATATAATATTATTTGCGAAGTGTTATGTATTCCTCGTCTGCACTTCAAAATGAATGTAAATGCGACAACTTCCTTGCAAGGAAATAGCGTTTGCAAACGTCTACCTATCGTAGCAATATCTGTTCTAAATGCTTCTTAAAACGCGATATCGCATCTTATTTCTATATTTCATGGTAAGATATAATATGACTTGCGAAGTGTTATGTATTCCTCGTCTACGATTCAAATGAATGTAAATGGCGACAGCTTCCTTGCAAGGAAATAGCGTCTGCAGATGTCTGGGTATCGTAGCAATAGAGTTCTAATGCTTCTTAAAACGCGATATCGCATCTCATTTCTGTTTCATGGTATGATGTAATATTCATTGCGAAGTGTTATGCATTCCTCGACTACACGTCAAATGAATGTAAATGGCGACACTTCCATGTAAGTGAAATAGTGTTTGCAGATGTCTACGTATCGTAGCAATAGAGTTTCTTATGATTCTTAAAACGCGATAATCGCATCTCATTTCTATGTTTCATGTTAAGATATAATATGATTTGCGAAGTTGTTATGTATTCCTCGTCTACACTTCAAATGAATGCAAATGCGACACATCCTTGCAAGGAAATAGCGTTTGCAAACGTCTACCTATCGTAGCAATAGAGTTCTAATGCTTCTTAAAACGCGATATCGCGTTTCATTTCTATGTTTCATGGTAAGATATAATATGATTTGCGAAGTGTTATGTATTTCTCGTCTACACTTCAAATGAATGTAAATGCGACACTTCCTTGCATGGAAATAGCGTTTGCAGATGTCTACGTATCGTAGCAATAGAGTTCTTATGATTCTTAAAACGCGATATCGCATCTCATTTCTATGTATCATGGTAAGATATAATATGATTTGAGAAGTGTTATGTATTCCACGTCTGCACTTCATATGAATGTAAATGCGACACTTCCTTGCAAGGAAATAGCGTTTGCAAACGTCTACCTAATCGTAGCAATAGAGTTCTAATGCTTCTTAAAACGCGATATCGCATCTTATTTCTATATTTCAACGGTAAGATATAATATGATTTGCGAAGTGTTATGTATTCCTCGTCTACGATTCAAATGAATGTAAATGCGACACTTCCTTGCAAGGAAATAGCGTTTGCGGATGTCTACGTATCGTAGCAATAGAGTTCTTATGATTCTTAAAACGCGATATCGCATCTCATTTCTATGTTTCATGGTAAGATATAATATGATTTGCGAAGTGTCATGTATTCCTCGTCTACACTTCAAATGAATGCAAATGCGACACTTCCTTGTAAGGGAAATAGCGTCTGCAGATGTCTACGTATCGTAACAATACTGTTCTTATGATTCTTAAAACGCGATATCGCATCTCATTTCTATGTTTCATGGTAAGATATAATATGATTTGCGAAGTGTTATGTATTCCTCGTCTACACTTCAAATGAATGTAAATGCCACACTTCCTTGCAGGGAAATAGCGTTTGCAGATGTCTACGTATCGTAGCAATAGAGTTCTTATGATTCTTAAAACGCGATATCGCATCTCATTTCTATGTTTCATGTAAGATATAATATGATTTGCGAAGTGTTATGTATCCTCGTCTACACTTCAAATGAATGTAATGAATCGACATCTCCTTGCAAGCCAATTAAATGTCTACACTTCCCTAGCAGCAATAGAGTTCTATTGCTTCTTAAAACGCGACATCGCATCTCATTTCTATGTTACAATGTAAGCATAATATGATTCGCGAAGTGTATGTATTCGCTACGTCTAATACTACACTTAAATGAATGTAAATGCGACCACTTGCCTTCATGAAATAGCGTTTGCAGATGTCTACGTATCGTAGCAATAGAGTTCTTATGATTCTTAAAACGCGATATCGCATCTCATTTCTAATGTATCATGGTAAGATATAATATGATTTGCGAAGTGGTATGTAATCCTCGTCTACGATTCAAATGAATGTAAATGCGACACTTCCTTGCAAGGAAATAGCGTCTGGCAGATGTCTAGGTATCGTAGCAATAGAGTTCTAATGCTTCTTAAAACGCGATATCGCATCTCATTTCTATGTTTCATGGTATGATGTAATATTCATTGCGAAGTGTTATGCATTCCTCGTCTACACTTCAATTGAATGTAAATGCGACACATCCTTGCAAGGAAATAGCGTTTGCCAAACGTCTACCTATCGTAGCAATAGAGTTCTAATGCTTCTTAAAACGCGGTATCGCATCTCATTTCTATGTTACATGCGTAAGCATATAATATGATTTGCGAAGTGTCATGTATTCCTCGCCTACACTTCAAATGAATGTAAATGCGAACACTTCCTTGCAAGGAAATAGCGTTTGCAGATGTCTACGTAAAGTAGCAATAGTGTTCTTATGATTCTTAAATCGCGATATCGCATCTCATTTCTATGTATCATGGTAAGATATAATATGATTTGCGAAGTGTTATGTATTCCTCGTCTGCACTTCAAATGAATGTAAATGCGACACTTCCTTGCAAGGAAATAGCGTTTGCAAACGTCTACCTAATCGCAGCAATAGAGTTCTAATGCTTCCTGAAAACGCGATATCGCATCTCATTTCTATGTTACAATGGTAAGATATAATATGATTTGCGAAGTGTCATGTATTCCTCGTCTACACTTCAAATGAATGTAAATGCGACACTTCCCTTGCAAGGAAATAGCGTTTGCAAACGTCTACCTATCGTAGCAATAGAGTTCTAATGCTTCTTAAAACGCAATATCGCATCTCATTTCTATATTTCATGGTAAGATATAACATGATTTGCGAAGTGTTATGTATTCCTCGTCTACACTTCAAATGAATGTAAATGCCACACTTCCTTGCAAGGAAATAGCGTTTGCAGATGTCTACGTATCGTAGCAATAGAGTTCTTATGATTCTTAAAACGCGATATCACATCTCATTTCTATGTTTCATGGTAAGATATAATATGATTTGCGAAGTGTCATGTATTCCTCGTCTACATTTCAAATGAATGTAAATGCGACACTTCCACGTAAGGAAATAGTGTTTGCAGATATCTACGTTTCGTAGCAATAGAGTTCTTATGATTCTTAAAACGCGATATCGCATCTCATTTCTATGTTTCATGGTAAGATATAATATGATTTGCGAAGTGTCATGTATATCTCGTCTACACTTCAAATGAATGTAAATGCGATACTTCCTTGCTAGGAAATAGCGTCTGCAGATGTCTAGGTGTCGTAGCAATAGAGTTCTAATGCTTCTTAAAACGCGATATCGCGTTTCATTTCTATGTTTCATGGTAAGATATAATGTGATTTGCGAAGTGTTATGTATTCCTCGTCTACACTTCAAATGAATGTAAATGCGACACTTCCTTGCATGGAAATAGCGTTTGCAGATGTCTACGTATCGTAGCAATAGAGTTCTTATGATTCTTAAAACGCGATATCGCATCTCATTTCTATGTATCATGGTAAGATATAATATGATTTGCGAAGTGTTATGTATTCCACGTCTGCACTTCAAATGAATGTAAATGCGACACTTCCTTGCTTGGAAATAGCGTCTGCAGATGTCTAGGTATCGTAGCAATAGAGTTCTAATGCTTCTTAAAACGCGATATCGCATCTCATTTCTATGTTTCATGGTATGATGTAATATTCATTGCGAAGTGTTATGCATTCCTCGTCTACACGTCAAATGAATGTAAATGCGACACTTCCACGTAAGGAAATAGTGTTTGCAGATGTCTACGTATCGTAGCAATAGAGTTCTTATGATTCTTAAAACGCGATATCGCATCTCATTTCTATGTTTCATGGTAAGATATAATATGATTTGCGAAGTGTCATGTATTTCTCGTCTACACTTCAAATGAATGTAAATGCGACACTTCCTTGCAAGCAAATAGCGTTTGCAGATGTCTACGTATCGTAGCAATATAGTTCTATTACTTCTTAAAACGCGATATCGCATCTCATTTCTATGTTTCATGGTAAGATATAAGATGATTTGCGAAGTGTTATGTATTCCTCGTCTACACTTCAAATGAATGTAAATGCGACACTTCCTTGCTAGGAAATAGCGTCTGCACATGTCTAGGTATCGTAGCAATAGAGTTCTAATGCTTCTTAAAACGCGATATTGCATCTCATTTCTATGTTACATGGTAAGATATAATATGATTTGCGAAGTGTCATGTATTCCTCGCCTACACTTCAAATGAATGTAAATGCGACACTTCCTTGCAAGGAAATAGCGTTTGCAGATGTCTACGTATCGTAGCAATAGAGTTCTTATGATTCCTAAAACGCGATATGGCATCTCATTTCTATAATTCATGGTAAGATATAATATGGTTTGCGAAGTGTCATGTATTCCTCGTCTACACTTCAAATGAATGTAAATGCGACACTTCCTTGCAAGGAAATAGCGTTTGCAGATGTCTACGTATCGTAGCAATAGAGTTCTTATGATTCTTAAAACGCGATATCGCATCGCATTTCTATGTATCATGGTAAGATATAATATGATTTGCGAAGTGTCATGTATTCCTCGTCTACACTTCAAATGAATGTAAATGCGACACTTCCTTGCAAGGAAATAGCGTTTGCAGATGTCTACGTATCGTAGCAATAGTGTTCTTATGATTCTTAAAACGCGATATCGCATCTCATTTCTATGTTCCATGGTAAGATATAATATGATTTGCGAAGTGTCATGTATTCCTCGTCTACACTTCAAATGAATGTAAATGCGACACTTCCTTGCAAGGAAATAGCGTTTGCAGATGTCTACGTATCGTAGCAATAGAGTTCTAATGCTTCTTAAAACGCGATATCGCATCTCATTTCTATGTTTCATGCTAAGATATAATATGATTTGCGAAGTGTCATGTATTCCTCGTCTTCACTTCTAATGAATGTAAATGCGACACTTCCTTGCAAGGAAATAGCGTTTGCAAACGTCTACCTATCGTAGCAATAGAGTTCTAATGCTTCCTAAAACGCGAAATCGCATCTCATTTCTATATTTGATGGTAGGATATAATATGATTTGCGAAGTGTCATGTATTCCTCGTCTACACTTCAAATGAATGTAAATGCCACACTTCCTTGCAAGGAAATAGCGTTTGCAGATGTCTGCGTATCGTAGCAATAGAGTTCTTATGATTCTTAAAACGCGATATCGCATCTCATTTCTATGTTTCATGGTAAGATATAATATGATTTGCGAAGTGTTATGTATTCCTCGTCTACACTTCAAATGAATGTAAATGCGACACATCCTTGCAAGGAAATAGCGTTTGCAAACGTCTACCTATCGTAGCAATAGAGTTCTAATGCTTCTTAAAACGCGATATCGCATCTCATTTCTATGTTACATGGTAAGATATAATATGATTTGCGAAGTGTCATGTATTCCTCGTCTACACTTCAAATGAATGTAAATGCGACACTTCCTTGCAAGGAAATAGCTTTTGCAGATGTCTACGTATCGTAGCAATAGAGTTCCTATGATTCTTAAAACGCGATATCGCATCTCATTTCTATGTTTTATGGTAAGATATAATATGATTTGCGAAGTGTTATGTATTCCTCGTCTACACTTCAAATGAATGTAAATGCGACACATCCTTGCAAGGAAATAGCGTTTGCAAACGTCTACCTATCGTAGCAATAGAGTTTTAATGCTTCTTAAAACGCGATATCGCATCTCATTTCTATGTTACGCGGTAAGATATAATATGATTTGCGAAGTGTCATGTATTCCTCGTCTACACTTCAAATGAATGTAAATGCGACACTTCCTTGCAAGGAAATAGCGTTTGCAGATGTCTACGTATCGTAGCAATAGTGTTCTTATGATTCTTAAAACGCGATATCGCATCTCATTTCTATGTTTCATGGTAAGACATAATATGATTTGCGCAGTGTCATGTATGCCTCGTCTACACTTCAAATGACTGTAAATGCGACACATCCTTGCAAGGAAATAGCGTTTGCAAACGTCTACCTATCGTAGCAATAGAGTTCTAATGCTTCTTAAAACGCGATATCGCATCTCATTTCTATATTTCATGGTAAGATATAATATGATTTGCGAAGTGTTATGTATTCCTCGTCTACACTTCAAATGAATGTAAGTGCGACACTTCCTTGCTAGGAAATAGCGTCTGCAGATGTCTAGGTATCGTAGCAATAGAGTTCTAATGCTTCTTAAAACGCGATATCGCGTTTCATTTCTATGTTTCATGGTAAGATATAATATGATTTGCGAAGTGTTATGTATTCCTCGTCTACACGTCAAATGAATGTAAATGCGACACTTCCTTGCAAGGAAATAGCGTTTGCAGATGTCTACGTATCGTAGCAATAGAGTTCTTATGATTCTTAAAACGCGATATCGCATCGCATTTCTATGTATCATGGTAAGATATAATATGATTTGCGAAGTGTCATGTATTCCTCGTCTACACTTCAAATGAATGTAAATGCGACACTTCCTTGCAAGGAAATAGCGTTTGCAGATGTCTACGTATCGTAGCAATAGTGTTCTTATGATTCTTAAAACGCGATATCGCATCTCATTTCTATGTTCCATGGTAAGATATAATATGATTTGCGAAGTGTCATGTATTCCTCGTCTACACTTCAAATGAATGTAAATGCGACACTTCCTTGCAAGGAAATAGCGTTTGCAGATGTCTACGTATCGTAGCAATAGTGTTCTTATGATTCTTAAAACGCGATATCGCATCTCATTTCTATGTTCCATGGTAAGATATAATATGATTTGCGAAGTGTCATGTATTCCTCGTCTACACTTCAAATGAATGTAAATGCGACACTTCCTTGCAAGGAAATAGCGTTTGCAGATGTCTACGTATCGTAGCAATAGAGTTCTAATGCTTCTTAAAACGCGATATCGCATCTCATTTCTATGTTTCATGCTAAGATATAATATGATTTGCGAAGTGTCATGTATTCCTCGTCTTCACTTCTAATGAATGTAAATGCGACACTTCCTTGCAAGGAAATAGCGTTTGCAGATGTCTACGTATCGTAGCAATAGTGTTCTTATGATTCTTAAAACGCGATATCGCATCTCATTTCTATGTTCCATGGTAAGATATAATATGATTTGCGAAGTGTCATGTATTCCTCGTCTACACTTCAAATGAATGTAAATGCGACACTTCCTTGCATGGAAATAGCGTTTGCAGATGTCTGCGTATCGTAGCAATAGAGTTCTTATGATTCTTAAAACGCGATATCGCATCTCATTTCTATGTTTCATGGTAAGATATAATATGATTTGCGAAGTGTTATGTATTCCTCGTCTACACTTCAAATGAATGTAAATGCGACACATCCTTGCAAGGAAATAGCGTTTGCAAACGTCTACCTATCGTAGCAATAGAGTTCTAATGCTTCTTAAAACGCGATATCGCATCTCATTTCTATGTTCCATGGTAAGATATAATATGATTTGCGAAGTGTCATGTATTCCTCGTCTACACTTCAAATGAATGTAAATGCGACACTTCCTTGCATGGAAATAGCGTTTGCAGATGTCTACGTATCGTAGCAATAGAGTTCTTATGATTCTTAAAACGCGATATCGCATCTCATTTCTATGTATCATGGTAAGATATAATATGATTTGCGAAGTGTTATGTATTCCACGTCTGCACTTCAAATGAATGTAAATGCGACACTTCCTTGCAAGGAAATAGCGTTTGCAAACGTCTACCTATCGTAGCAATAGAGTTCTAATGCTTCTTAAAACGCGATATCGCATCTTATTTCTATATTTCATGGTAAGATATAATATTCATTGCGAAGTGTTATGTATCCCTCGTCTACACTTCAAATGAATGCGAATGGGACACTTCCTCGCTAGGAAATAGCGTTTGCAGATGTCTGCGTATCGTAGCAATAGAGTTCTATTGCTTCTTAAAACGCGATATCGCATCTCATTTCTATGTTACATGGTAAGATATAATATGATTCGCGAAGTGTTATGTATTCCTCGTCTACACTTCAAATGAATGTAAATGCGACACTTCCTAGCATGGAAATAGCGTTTGCAGATGTCTACGTATCGTAGCAATAGAGTTCTTATGATTCCTAAAACGCGATATGGCATCTCATTTCTATAATTCATGGTAAGATATAATATGGTTTGCGAAGTGTCATGTATTCCTCGTCTACACTTCAAATGAATGTAAATGCGACACTTCCTTGCAAGGAAATAGCGTTTGCAGATGTCTACGTATCGTAGCAATAGAGTTCTTATGATTCTTAAAACGCGATATCGCATCGCATTTCTATGTATCATGGTAAGATATAATATGATTTGCGAAGTGTCATGTATTCCTCGTCTACACTTCAAATGAATGTAAATGCGACACTTCCTTGCAAGGAAATAGCGTTTGCAGATGTCTACGTATCGTAGCAATAGTGTTCTTATGATTCTTAAAACGCGATATCGCATCTCATTTCTATGTTCCATGGTAAGATATAATATGATTTGCGAAGTGTCATGTATTCCTCGTCTACACTTCAAATGAATGTAAATGCGACACTTCCTTGCAAGGAAATAGCGTTTGCAGATGTCTACGTATCGTAGCAATAGAGTTCTAATGCTTCTTAAAACGCGATATCGCATCTCATTTCTATGTTTCATGCTAAGATATAATATGATTTGCGAAGTGTCATGTATTCCTCGTCTTCACTTCTAATGAATGTAAATGCGACACTTCCTTGCAAGGAAATAGCGTTTGCAAACGTCTACCTATCGTAGCAATAGAGTTCTAATGCTTCCTAAAACGCGAAATCGCATCTCATTTCTATATTTGATGGTAGGATATAATATGATTTGCGAAGTGTCATGTATTCCTCGTCTACACTTCAAATGAATGTAAATGCCACACTTCCTTGCAAGGAAATAGCGTTTGCAGATGTCTGCGTATCGTAGCAATAGAGTTCTTATGATTCTTAAAACGCGATATCGCATCTCATTTCTATGTTTCATGGTAAGATATAATATGATTTGCGAAGTGTTATGTATTCCTCGTCTACACTTCAAATGAATGTAAATGCGACACATCCTTGCAAGGAAATAGCGTTTGCAAACGTCTACCTATCGTAGCAATAGAGTTCTAATGCTTCTTAAAACGCGATATCGCATCTCATTTCTATGTTACATGGTAAGATATAATATGATTTGCGAAGTGTCATGTATTCCTCGTCTACACTTCAAATGAATGTAAATGCGACACTTCCTTGCAAGGAAATAGCTTTTGCAGATGTCTACGTATCGTAGCAATAGAGTTCCTATGATTCTTAAAACGCGATATCGCATCTCATTTCTATGTTTTATGGTAAGATATAATATGATTTGCGAAGTGTTATGTATTCCTCGTCTACACTTCAAATGAATGTAAATGCGACACATCCTTGCAAGGAAATAGCGTTTGCAAACGTCTACCTATCGTAGCAATAGAGTTTTAATGCTTCTTAAAACGCGATATCGCATCTCATTTCTATGTTACGCGGTAAGATATAATATGATTTGCGAAGTGTCATGTATTCCTCGTCTACACTTCAAATGAATGTAAATGCGACACTTCCTTGCAAGGAAATAGCGTTTGCAGATGTCTACGTATCGTAGCAATAGTGTTCTTATGATTCTTAAAACGCGATATCGCATCTCATTTCTATGTTTCATGGTAAGACATAATATGATTTGCGCAGTGTCATGTATGCCTCGTCTACACTTCAAATGACTGTAAATGCGACACATCCTTGCAAGGAAATAGCGTTTGCAAACGTCTACCTATCGTAGCAATAGAGTTCTAATGCTTCTTAAAACGCGATATCGCATCTCATTTCTATATTTCATGGTAAGATATAATATGATTTGCGAAGTGTTATGTATTCCTCGTCTACACTTCAAATGAATGTAAGTGCGACACTTCCTTGCTAGGAAATAGCGTCTGCAGATGTCTAGGTATCGTAGCAATAGAGTTCTAATGCTTCTTAAAACGCGATATCGCGTTTCATTTCTATGTTTCATGGTAAGATATAATATGATTTGCGAAGTGTTATGTATTCCTCGTCTACACGTCAAATGAATGTAAATGCGACACTTCCTTGCAAGGAAATAGCGTTTGCAGATGTCTACGAATCGTAGCAATAGTGTTCTTATGATTCTTAAAACGCGATATCGCATCTCATTTCTATGTTTCATGGTAAGATATAATATGATTTGCGATGTGTTATGTATTCCTCGTCTACACTTCAGATGAATGTAAATGCGACACTTCCTTGCAAGGAAATAGCGTTTGCAGATGTCTACGTATCGTAGCAATAGAGTTCTTATGATTCTTAAAACGCGATATCGAATCTCATTTCTATGTATCATGGTAAGATATAATGTGATTTGCGAAGTGTTATGTATTCCTCGTCTACACTTCAAATGAATGTAAATGCGACACATCCTTGCAAGGAAATAGCGTTTGCAAACGTCTACCTATCGTAGCAGTAGAGTTCTTATGATTCTTAAAACGCGATATCGCATCTCATTTCTATGTTTGATGGTAAGATATAATATGATTTGCGAAGTGTCATGTATTCCTCGTCTACACTGCAAATGAATGTAAATGCGACACTTCCTTGCAAGGAAATAGCGTTTGCAGATGTGTACGTATCGTAGCAATAGTGTTCTTATGATTCTTAAAACGCGATATCGCATCTCATTTCTATGTTTCATGGTAAGATATAACATGATTTGCGAAGTGTTATGTATTCCTCGTCTACGATTCAAATAAATGTAAATGCGACACTTCCTTGCAAGGAAATAGCGTCTGCAGATGTCTAGGTATCGTAGCAATAGAGTTCTAATGCTTCTTAAAACGCGATATCGCATCTCATTTCTATGTTTCATGGTATGATGTAATATTCATTGCGACGTGTTATGCATTCCTCGTCTACACGTCAAATGAATGTAAATGCGACACTTCCATGTAAGGAAATAGTGTTTGCAGATGTCTACGTATCGTAGCAATAGAGTTCTTATGATTCTTAAAACGCGATATCGCATCTCATTTCTATGTATCATGGTAAGATATAATATGATTTGCGAAGTGTTATGTATTCCTCGTCTACACTTCAAATGAATGTAAATGCGACACTTCCTTGCTAGGAAATAGCGTCTGCAGATGTCTAGGTATCGTAACAATAGCCTTCTAATGCTTCTTAAAACGCGATATCGCATCTCATTTCTATGTATCATGGTAAGATATAATATGATTTGCGAAGTGTCATGTATTCCTCGTCTACACATCAAATGAATGTAAATGCAACACTTCCTTGCAAGCAAATAGCGTTTGCAGATGTCTACGTATCGTAGCAATATAGTTCTATTGCTTCTTAAAACGCGATATCGCATCTCATTTCTATGTTTCATGGTAAGATATAATATGATTTGCGAAGTGTCATGTATTCCTCGTCTACACTTCAAATGAATGTAAATGCGACACTTTCTTGCAAGGAAATAGCGTTTGCAGATGTCTATGTTTCGTAGCAATAGATTTCTAATGCTTCTGAAAACGTGATATCGCATCTCATTTCTACATTTCATGGTAAGATATAATATGATTTGCGAAGTGTCATGTATTCCTCGTCTACACTTCAGATGAATGTAAATGCGACACTTCCTTGCAAGGAAATAGCGTTTGCAGATGTCTACGTATCGTAGCAATAGAGTTCTTATGATTCTTAAAACGCGATATCGAATCTCATTTCTATGTATCATGGTAAGATATAATGTGATTTGCGAAGTGTTATGTATTCCTCGTCTACACTTCAAATGAATGTAAATGCGACACATCCTTGCAAGGAAATAGCGTTTGCAAACGTCTACCTATCGTAGCAGTAGAGTTCTTATGATTCTTAAAACGCGATATCGCATCTCATTTCTATGTTTGATGGTAAGATATAATATGATTTGCGAAGTGTCATGTATTCCTCGTCTACACTGCAAATGAATGTAAATGCGACACTTCCTTGCAAGGAAATAGCGTTTGCAGATGTGTACGTATCGTAGCAATAGTGTTCTTATGATTCTTAAAACGCGATATCGCATCTCATTTCTATGTTTCATGGTAAGATATAACATGATTTGCGAAGTGTTATGTATTCCTCGTCTACGATTCAAATAAATGTAAATGCGACACTTCCTTGCAAGGAAATAGCGTCTGCAGATGTCTAGGTATCGTAGCAATAGAGTTCTAATGCTTCTTAAAACGCGATATCGCATCTCATTTCTATGTTTCATGGTATGATGTAATATTCATTGCGACGTGTTATGCATTCCTCGTCTACACGTCAAATGAATGTAAATGCGACACTTCCATGTAAGGAAATAGTGTTTGCAGATGTCTACGTATCGTAGCAATAGAGTTCTTATGATTCTTAAAACGCGATATCGCATCTCATTTCTATGTATCATGGTAAGATATAATATGATTTGCGAAGTGTTATGTATTCCTCGTCTACACTTCAAATGAATGTAAATGCGACACTTCCTTGCTAGGAAATAGCGTCTGCAGATGTCTAGGTATCGTAACAATAGCCTTCTAATGCTTCTTAAAACGCGATATCGCATCTCATTTCTATGTATCATGGTAAGATATAATATGATTTGCGAAGTGTCATGTATTCCTCGTCTACACATCAAATGAATGTAAATGCAACACTTCCTTGCAAGCAAATAGCGTTTGCAGATGTCTACGTATCGTAGCAATATAGTTCTATTGCTTCTTAAAACGCGATATCGCATCTCATTTCTATGTTTCATGGTAAGATATAATATGATTTGCGAAGTGTCATGTATTCCTCGTCTACACTTCAAATGAATGTAAATGCGACACTTTCTTGCAAGGAAATAGCGTTTGCAGATGTCTATGTTTCGTAGCAATAGATTTCTAATGCTTCTGAAAACGTGATATCGCATCTCATTTCTACATTTCATGGTAAGATATAATATGATTTGCGAAGTGTCATGTATTCCTCGTCTACACTTCAAATGAATGTAAATGCGACACTTCCTTGCAAGGAAATAGCTTTTGCAGATGTCTACGTATCGTAGCAATAGAGTTCCTATGATTCTTAAAACGCGATATCGCATCTCATTTCTATGTTTATAGGTTAAGATATAATATGATTTGCGAAGTGTTATGTATTCCTCGTCTACACTTCAAATGAATGTAAATGCGACACATCCTTGCAAGGAAATAGCGTTTGCAAACGTCTACCTATCGTAGCAATAGAGTTTTAATGCTTCTTAAAACGCGATATCGCATCTCATTTCTATGTTACGCGGTAAGATATAATATGATTTGCGAAGTGTCATGTATTCCTCGTCTACACTTCAAATGAATGTAAATGCGACACTTCCTTGCAAGGAAATAGCGTTTGCAGATGTCTACGTATCGTAGCAATAGTGTTCTTATGATTCTTAAAACGCGATATCGCATCTCATTTCTATGTTTCATGGTAAGACATAATATGATTTGCGCAGTGTCATGTATGCCTCGTCTACACTTCAAATGACTGTAAATGCGACACATCCTTGCAAGGAAATAGCGTTTGCAAACGTCTACCTATCGTAGCAATAGAGTTCTAATGCTTCTTAAAACGCGATATCGCATCTCATTTCTATATTTCATGGTAAGATATAATATGATTTGCGAAGTGTTATGTATTCCTCGTCTACACTTCAAATGAATGTAAGTGCGACACTTCCTTGCTAGGAAATAGCGTCTGCAGATGTCTAGGTATCGTAGCAATAGAGTTCTAATGCTTCTTAAAACGCGATATCGCGTTTCATTTCTATGTTTCATGGTATGATGTAATATTCATTGCGAAGTGTTATGCATTCCTCGTCTACACGTCAAATGAGTGTAAATGCGACACTTCCACGTAAGGAAATAGTGTTTGCAGATGTCTACGTATCGTAGCAATAGAGTTCTTATGATTCTTAAAACGCGATATCGCATCTCATTTCTATGTATCATGGTAAGATATAATATGATTTGCGAAGTATCATGTATTGCTCGTCTACACGTCAAATGAATGTAAATGCGACACTTCCTTGCAAGGAAATAGCGTTTGCAGATGTCTACGTATCGTAGAAATAGTGTTCTTATGATTCTTAAAACGCGATATCGCATCTCATTTCTATGTTTCACGGTAAGATATAATATGATATGCGAAGTGTCATGTATTCCTCGTCTACACATCAAATGAATGTAAATGCAACACTTCCTTGCAAGCAAATAGCGTTTGCAGATGTCTACGTATCGTAGCAATATAGTTCTATTGCTTCTTAAAACGCGATATCGCATCTCATTTCTATGTTTCATGGTAAGATATAATATGATTTGCGAAGTGTCATGTATTCCTCGTCTACACTTCAAATGAATGTAAATGCGACACTTTCTTGCAAGGAAATAGCGTTTGCAGATGTCTATGTTTCGTAGCAATAGATTTCTAATGCTTCTGAAAACGTGATATCGCATCTCATTTCTACATTTCATGGTAAGATATAATATGATTTGCGAAGTGTCATGTATTCCTCGTCTACACTTCAAATGAATGTAAATGCGACTCTTCCTTGCAAGGAAATAGCGTTTGCAGATGTCTATGTATCGTAGCAATAGATTTCTAATGCCTCTGAAAACGTGATATCGCATCTCATTTCTATATTTCATGGTAAGATATAATATGATTTGCGAAGTGTCATGTATTCCTCGTCTACACTTCAAATGAATGTAAATGCGACACTTCCTTGCAAGGAACTAGCGTTTGCAGATGTCTACGTATCGTAGCAATAGAGTTCTTATGATTCTTAAAACGCGATATCGCATCTCATTTCTATGTATCATGGTAAGATATAATATGATTTGCGAAGTGTTATGTATTCCTCGTCTACACTTCAAATGAATGTAAATGCGACACTTCCTTGCAAGAAAATAGGGTTTGCAAACGTCTACCTATCGTAGCAATAGAGTTCTTATGATTCTTAAAACGCGATATCGCATCTCATTTCTATGTTTCATGGTAAGATATAATATGATTTGCGAAGTGTTATGTATTCCTCGTCTACACTTATAATGAATGTAAATGCGACACATCCTTGCAAGGAAATAGCGTTTGCAAACGTCTACCTATCGTAGCAATAGAGTTCTAATGCTTCTTAAAACGCGATATCGCATCTCATTTCTATATTTCATGGTAAGATATAATATGATTTGCGAAGTGTTATGTATTCCTCGTCTACACTTCAAATGAATGTAAATGCGACACTTCCTTGCTAGGAAATAGCGTCTGCAGATGTCTAGGTATCGTAGCAATAGAGTTCTAATGCTTCTTAAAACGCGATATCGCATCTCATTTCTATGTTTCATGGTATGATGTAATATTCATTGCGAAGTGTTATGCATTCCTCGTCTACACGTCAAATGAATGTAAATGCGACACTTCCACGTAACGAAATAGTGTTTGCAGATGTCTACGTATCGTAGCAATAGAGTTCTTATGATTCTTAAAACGCGATATCGCATCTCATTTCTATGTATCATGGTAAGATATAATATGATTTGCGAAGTATCATGTATTGCTCGTCTACACGTCAAATGAATGTAAATGCGACACTTCCTTGCAAGGAAATAGCGTTTGCAGATGTCTACGTATCGTAGAAATAGTGTTCTTATGATTCTAAAAACGCGATATCGCATCTCATTTCTATGTTTCATGGTAAGATATAATATGATTTGCGAAGTGTTATGTATTCCTCGTCTACACTTCAAATGAATGTAAATGCGACACTTCCTTGCAAGGAAATAGCGTTTGCAGATGTCTACGTATCGTAGCAATAGAGTTCTTATGATTCTTAAAACGCGATATCGTATCTCATTTCTATGTATCATGGTAAGATATAATATGATTTGCGAAGTGTTATGTATTCCTCGTCTACACTTCAAATGAATGTAAATGCGACACTTCCTTGCAAGCAAATAGCGTTTGCAGATGTCTACGTGTCGTAGCAATAGAGTTCTAATGCTTCTTAAAACGCGATATCGCATCTTATTTCTATATTTCATGGTAAGATATAATATGATTTGCGAAGTGTTATGTATTCCTCGTCTACGATTCAAATGAATGTAAATGCGACACTTCCTTGCAAGGAAATAGCGTCTGCAGATGTCTAGGTATCGTAGCAATAGAGTTCTAATGCTTCTTAAAACGCGGTATCGCATCTCATTTCTATATTTCATGGTGAGATATAATATGATTTGCGAAGTGTTATGTATTCCTCGTCTACATTTCAAATGAATGTAAATGCGACACTTCCTTGCTAGGAAATAGCGTCTGCAGATGTCTAGGTATCGTAGCAATAGAGTTCTAATGCGTCTTAAAACGCGATATCGCATCTCATTTCTATGTTTCATGGTATGATGTAATATTCATTGCGAAGTGTTATGCATTCCTCGTCTACACGTCAAATGAATGTAAATGCGACACTTCCACGTAAGGAAATAGTGTTTGCAGATGTCTACGTATCGTAGCAATAGAGTTCTTGTGATTCTTAAAACGCGATATCGCATCTCATTTCTATGTTTCATGGTAAGATATAATATGATTTGCGAAGTGTTATGTTTTCCTCGTCTACACTTCAAATGAATGTAAATGCGACACATGCTTGCAAGGAAATAGCGTTTGCAAACGTCTACCTATCGTAGCAATAGAGTTCTAATGCTTCTTAAAACGCGATATCGCATCTCATTTCTATATTTCATGGTAAGATATAATATGATTTGCGAAGTGTTATGTATTCCTCGTCTACACTTCAAATGAATGTAAATGCGACACTTCCTTGCTAGGAAATAGCGTCTGCAGATGTCTAGGTATCGTAGCAATAGAGTTCTAATGGTTCTTAAAACGCGATATCGCGTTTCATTTCTATGTTTCATGGTAAGATATAATACGATTTGCGAAGTGTTATGTATTCCTCTTCTACACTTCAAATGAATGTAAATGCGACACTTCCTTGCAAGGAAATAGCGTTTGCAGATGTCTATGTATCGTAGCAATAGATTTCTAATGCTTCTTAAAACGTGATATCGCATCTCATTTCTATGTTTCATGGTAAGATATAATATGATTTGCGAAGTATCATGTATTGCTCGTCTACACGTCAAATGAATGTAAATGCGACACTTCCTTGCTAGGAAATAGCGTCTGCAGATGTCTAGGTATCGTAGCAATAGAGTTCTAATGCTTCTTAAAACGCGATATCGCATCTCATTTCTATGTTTTATGGTATGATGTAATATTCATTGCGAAGTGTTATGCATTCCTCGTCTACACGTCAAATGAATGTAAATGCGACACTTCCACGTAAGGAAATAGTGTTTGCAGATATCTACGTATCGTAGCAATAGAGTTCTTATGATTCTTAAAACGCGATATCGCATCTCATTTCTATGTTTCATGGTAAGATATAATATGATTTGCGAAGTGTTATGTATTCCTCGTCTACACTTCAAATGAATGTAAATGCGACACATCCTTGCAAGGAAATCGCGTTTGCAAACGTCTACCTATCGTAGCAATAGTGTTCTAATGCTTCTTAAAACGCGATATCGCATCTCATTTCTATGTTTCATGGTAAGATATAATATGATTTGCGAAGTGTTATGTATTCCTCGTCTACACTTCAAATGAATGTAAATGCGACACTTCCTTGCAAGGATATAGCGTTCGCAGATGTCTACGTATCGTAGCAATAGAGTTCTTATGATTCTTAAAACGCGATATCGTATCTCATCTCTATGTATCATGGTAAGATATAATATGATTTGCGAAGTGTTATGTATTCCTCGTCTACACTTCAAATGAATGTAAATGCGACACTTCCTTGCAAGCAAATAGCGTTTGCAGATGTCTACGTGTCGTAGCAATAGAGTTCTATTGCTTCTTAAAACGCGATATCGCATCTCATTTCTATGTTACATGGTAAGATATAATATGATTCGCGAAGTGTTATGTATTCCTCGTCTACACTTCAAATGAATGTAAATGCCACACTTCCTTGCATGGAAATAGCGTTTGCAGATGTCTACGTATCGTAGCAATAGAGTTCTTATGATCCTTAAAACGCGATATCGCATCTCATTTCTATGTATCATGGTAAGATATAATATGATTTGCGAAGTGTTATGTATTCCACGTCTGCACTTCAAATGAATGTAAATGCGACACTTCCTTGCAAGGAAATAGCGTTTGCAACGTCTACCTATCGTAGCAATAGAGTTCTAATGCTTCTTAAAACGCGATATCGCATCTCATTTCTATGTTTCATGGTAAGATATAATATGATTTGCGAAGTGTTATGTATTCCTCGTCTACACTTCAAATGAATGTAAATGCGACACTTCCTTGCAAGGATATAGCGTTTGCAGATGTCTACGTATCGTAGCAATAGAGTTCTTATGATTCTTAAAACGCGATATCGTATCTCATCTCTATGTATCATGGTAAGATATAATATGATTTGCGAAGTGTTATGTATTCCTCGTCTACACTTCAAATGAATGTAAATGCGACACTTCCTTGCAAGCAAATAGCGTTTGCAGATGTCTACGTGTCGTAGCAATAGAGTTCTATTGCTTCTTAAAACGCGATATCGCATCTCATTTCTATGTTACATGGTAAGATATAATATGATTCGCGAAGTGTTATGTATTCCTCGTCTACACTTCAAATGAATGTAAATGCCACACTTCCTTGCATGGAAATAGCGTTTGCAGATGTCTACGTATCGTAGCAATAGAGTTCTTATGATCCTTAAAACGCGATATCGCATCTCATTTCTATGTATCATGGTAAGATATAATATGATTTGCGAAGTGTTATGTATTCCACGTCTGCACTTCAAATGAATGTAAATGCGACACTTCCTTGCAAGGAAATAGCGTTTGCAAACGTCTACCTATCGTAGCAATAGAGTTCTAATGCTTCTTAAAACGCGATATCGCATCCTATTTCTATATTTCATGGTAAGATATAATATGATTTGCGAAGTGTTATGTATACCTCGTCTACGATTCAAATGAATGTAAATGCGACACTTCCTTGCAAGGAAATAGCGTCTGCAGATGTCTAGGTATCGTAGCAATAGAGTTCTAATGCTTCTTAAAACGCGATATCGCATCTCATTTCTATGTTTCATGGTAAGATATAATATGATTCGCGAAGTGTTATGTATTCCTCGTCTACACATCAAATGAATGTAAATGCGACACTTCCACGTAAGGAAATAGTGTTTGCAGATGTCTACGTATCGTAGCAATAGAGTTCTTATGATTCTTAAAACGCGATATCGCATCTCATTTCTATGTATCATGGTAAGATATAATATGATTTGCGAAGTGTCATGTATTCCTCGTCTACACTTCAAATGAATGTAAATGCGAAACTTCCTTGCAAGCAAATAGCGTTTGCAGATGTCTACGTATTGTAGCAATAGAGTTCTATTGCTTTTTAAAACGCGATATCGCATCTTATTTCTATGTTTCATGGTAAGATATAAGATGATTTGCGAAGTGTTATGTATTCCTCGTCTACACTTCGAATGAATGTAAATGCGACACTTCCTTGCTAGGAAATAGCGTCTGCTGATGTCTAGGTATCGTAGCAATAGAGTTCTAATGCTTCTTAAAACGCGATATCGCATCTCATTTCTATGTTTCATGGTAAGATATAATATGATTTGCGAAGTGTCATGTACTCCTCGTCTACACTTCAAATGAATGTAAATGCGACACTTCTTTGCAAGGAAATAGCGTTTACAAACGTCTACCTATCGTAGCAATAGAGTTCTAATGCTTCTTAAAACGCGATATCGCATCTCATTTCTATATTTGATGGTAAGATATAATATGATTTGCGAAGTGTCATGTATTCCTCGTCTACACTTCAAATGAATGTAAATGCCACACTTCCTTGCATGGAAATAGCGTTTGCAGATGTCTACGTATTGTAGCAATAGAGTTCTTATGATTCTTAAAACGCGATATCGCATTTAATTTCTATGTTTCATGGTAAGATATAAGATGATTTGCGAAGTGTTATGTATTCCTCGTCTACACTTCAAATGAATGTAAATGCGACACTTCCTTGCTAGGAAATAGCGTCTGCTGATGTCTAGGTATCGTAGCAATAGAGTTCTAGTGCTTCTTAAAACGCGATATCGCATCTCATTTCTATGTTTCATGGTAGGATATAATATGATTTGCGAAGTGTCATGTACTCCTCGTCTACACTTCAAATGAATGTAAATGCGACACTTCTTTGCAAGGAAATAGCGTTTGCAAACGTCTACCTATCGTAGCAATAGAGTTCTAATGCTTCTTAAAACGCGATATCGCATCTCATTTCTATATTTGATGGTAAGATGTAATATGATTTGCGAAGTGTCATGTACTCCTCGTCTGCACTTCAAATGAATGTAAATGCGACACTTCTTTGCAAGGAAATAGCGTTTGCAAACGTCTACCTATCGTAGCAATAGAGTTCTAATGCTTCTTAAAACGCGATATCGCATCTCATTTCTATATTTGATGGTAAGATGTAATATGATTTGCGAAGTGTCATGTATTCCTCGCCTACACTTCAAATGAATGTAAATGCCACACTTCCTTGCATGGAAATAGCGTTTGCAGATGTCTACGTATTGTAGCAATGGAGTTCTTATGATTCTTAAAACGCGATATCGCGTTTCATTTCTATGTTTCATGGTAAGATATAATATGATTTGCGAAGTGTTAGGTATTCCTCGTCTACACTTCAAATGAATGTAAATGCGACACTTCCTTGCATGGAAATAGCGTTTGCAGATGTCTACGTATGGTAGCAATAGAGTTCTTATGATTCTTAAAACGCGATATCGCATCTCATTTCTATGTATCATGGTAAGATATAATATGATTTGCGAAGCGTTATGTATTCCACGTCTGCACTTCAAATGAATGTAAATGCGACACTTCCTTGCAAGGAAATAGCGTTTGCAAACGTCTACCTATCGTAGCAATAGAGTTCTAATGCTTCATAAAACGCGATATCGCATCTTATTTCTATATTTCATGGTAAGATATAATAAGATTTGCGAAGTGTTATGTATTCCTCGTCTACGATTCAAATGAATGTAAATGCGACACTTCCTTGCAAGGAAATAGCGTCTGCAGGTGTCTAGGTATCGTAGCAATAGAGTTCTAATGCTTCTTAAAACGCGATATCGCATCTCATTTCTATGTTTCATGGTAAGATATAATATGATTTGCGAAGTGTCATGTATTCCTCGTCTACACTTCAAATGAATGTAAATGCGACACTTCCTTGCAAGGAAATAGCGTTTGCAGATGTCTACGTATCGTAGCAATAGAGTTCTTATGATTCTTAAAACGCGATATCGCATCTCATTTCTATGTATCATGGTAAGATATAATATGATTTGCGAAGTGTTATGTATTCCTCGTCTGCACTTCAAATGAATGTAAATGCGACACTTCCTTGCAAGGAAATAGCGTTTGCAAACGTCTACCTATCGTAGCAATAGAGTTCTAATGCTTCTTAAAACGCGATATCGCATCTTATTTCTATATTTCATGGTAAGATATAATAAGATTTGCGAAGTGTTATGTATTCCTCGTCTACGATTCAAATGAATGTAAATGCGACACTTCATTGCAAGGAAATAGCGTCTGCAGGTGTCTAGGTATCGTAGCAATAGAGTTCTAATGCTTCTTAAAACGCGATATCGCATCTCATTTCTATGTTTCATGGTATGATGTAATATTCATTGCGAAGTGTTATGCATTCCTCGTCTACACGTCAAGTGAATGTAAATGCGACACTTCCACGTAAGGAAATAGTGTTTGCAGATGTCTACGTATCGTAGCAATAGAGTTCTTATGATTCTTAAAACGCGATATCGCATCTCATTTCTATGTTTCATGGTAAGATATAATATGATTTGCGAAGTGTTATGTATTCCTCGTCTACACTTCAAATGAATGTAAATGCGACACATCCTTGCAAGGAAATAGCGTTTGCAAACGTCTACCTAACGTAGCAATAGAGTTCTAATGCTTCTTAAAACGCGATATCGCATCTCATTTCATGGTAAGATATAATATGATTTGCGAAGAGTTATGTATTCCTCGTCTACACTTCAAATGAATGTAAATGCGACACTTCCTTGCTAGGAAATAGCGTCTGCAGATATCTAGGTTTCGTAGCAATAGAGTTCTAATGCTTCTTAAAACGCGATATCGCGTTTCATTTCTATGTTTCATGGTAAGATATAATATGATTTGCGAAATGTCATGTATTCCTCGTCTACACTTCAAATGAATGTAAATGCGACACTTCCTTGCAAGCAAATAGCGTTTGCAGATGTCTACGTATCGTAGCAATATAGTTCTATTACTTCTTAAAACGCGATATCGCATCTCATTTCTATGTTTCAATTTAAGATATAAGATGATTTGCGAAGTGTTATGTATTCCTCGTCTACACTTCAAATGAATGTAAATGCGACACTTCCTTGCTAGGAAATAGCGTCTGCAGATGTCTAGGTATCGTAGCAATAGAGTTCTAATGCTTCTTAAAACGCGATATCGCATCTCATTTCTATGTTACATGGTAAGATATAATATGATTTGCGAAGTGTTATGTATTCCTCGTCTACACTTCAAATGAATGTAAATGCGACACTTCCTTGCAAGGAAATGGCGTTTGCAGATGTCTATGTATCGTAGCAATAGATTTCTAATGCTTCTTAAAACGTGATATCGCATCTCATTTCTATGTTTCATGGTAAGATATAATATGATTTGCGAAGTATCATGTATTGCTCGTCTACACGTCAAATGAATGTAAATGCGACACTTCCTTGCAAGGAAATAGCGTTTGCAGATGTCTACGTATCGTAGCAATAGTGTTCTTATGATTCTTAAAACGCGATATCGCATCTCATTTCTATGTTACATGGTAAGATATAATATGATTCGCGAATTGTTATGTATTCCTCGTCTACACTTCAAATGAATGTAAATGCGACACTTCCTTGCATGGAAATAGCGTTTGCAGATGTCTACGTATCGTAGCAATAGAGTTCTTATGATTCTTAAAACGCGATATCGCATCTCATTTCTATGTATCATGGTAAGATATAATATGATTTGCGAAGTGTTATGTATTCCACGTCTGCACTTCAAATGAATGTAAATGCGACACTTCCTTGCAAGGAAATAGCGTTTCCAAACGTCTACCTATCGTAGCAATAGAGTTCTAATGCTTCTTAAAACGCGATATCGCATCTTATTTCTATATTTCATGGTAAGATATAATATTCATTGCGAAGTGTTATGTATCCCTCGTCTACACTTCAAATGAATGTGAATGGGACACTTCCTCGCTAGGAAATAGCGTTTGCAGATGTCTGCGTATCGTAGCAATAGAGTTCTATTGCTTCTTAAAACGCGATATCGCATCTCATTTCTATGTTACATGGTAAGAAATAATATGATTCGCGAAGTGTTATGTATTCCTCGTCTACACTTCAAATGAATGTAAATGCGACACTTCCTCGCTAGGAAATAGCGTTTGCAGATGTCTACGTATCGTAGCAATAGAGTTCTTATGATTCCTAAAACGCGATATGGCATCTCATTTCTATAATTCATGGTAAGATATAATATGGTTTGCGAAGTGTCATGTATTCCTCGTCTACACTTCAAATGAATGTAAATGCGACACTTCCTTGCAAGGAAATAGCGTTTGCAGATGTCTACGTATCGTAGCAATAGAGTTCCTATGATTCTTAAAACGCGATATCGCATCTCATTTCTATGTATCATGGTAAGATATAATATGATTTGCGAAGTGTCATGTATTCCTCGTCTACACTTCAAATGAATGTAAATGCGACACTTCCTTGCAAGGAAATAGCGTTTGCAGATGTCTACGTATCGTAGCAATAGAGTTCTTATGATTCTTAACACGCGATATCGCATCTCATTTCTATGTATCATGGTAAGATATAATATGATTTGCGAAGTGTCATGTATTCCTCGTCTACACTTCAAATGAATGTAAATGCGACACTTCCTTGCAAGGAAATAGCGTTTGCAGATGTCTACGTATCGTAGTAATAGTGTTCTTATGATTCTTAAAACGCGATATCGCATCTCATTTCTATGTTCCATGGTAAGATATAATATGATTTGCGAAGTGTCATGTATTCCTCGTCTACACTTCAAATGAATGTAAATGCGACACTTCCTTGCAAGGAAATAGCGGTTGCAGATGTCTACGTATCGTAGCAATAGAGTTCTAATGCTTCTTAAAACGCGATATCGCATCTCATTTCTATGTTTCATGCTAAGATATAATATGATTTGCGAAGTGTCATGTATTCCTCGTCTTCACTTCTAATGAATGTAAATGCGACACTTCCTTGCAAGGAAATAGCGTTTGCAAACGTCTACCTATCGTAGCAATAGAGTTCTAATGCTTCTTAAAACGCGATATCGCATCTCATTTCTATATTTCATGGTAAGATATAATATGATTTGCGAAGTGTCATGTATTCCTCGTCTACACTTCAAATGAATGTAAATGCCACACTTCCTTGCAAGGAAATAGCGTTTGCAGATGTCTGCGTATCGTAGCAATAGAGTTCTTATGATTCTTAAAACGCGATATCGCATCTCATTTCTATGTTTCATGGTAAGATATAATATGATTTGCGAAGTGTTATGTATTCCTCGTCTACACTTCAAATGAATGTAAATGCGACACATCCTTGCAAGGAAATAGCGTTTGCAAACGTCTACCTATCGTAGCAATAGAGTTTTAATGCTTCTTAAAACGCGATATCGCATCTCATTTCTATGTTACGCGGTAAGATATAATATGATTTGCGAAGTGTCATGTATTCCTCGTCTACACTTCAAATGAATGTAAATGCGACACTTCCTTGCAAGGAAATAGCGTTTGCAGATGTCTACGTATCGTAGCAATAGTGTTCTTATGATTCTTAAAACGCGATATCGCATCTCATTTCTATGTTTCATGGTAAGACATAATATGATTTGCGCAGTGTCATGTATGCCTCGTCTACACTTCAAATGACTGTAAATGCGACACATCCTTGCAAGGAAATAGCGTTTGCAAACGTCTACCTATCGTAGCAATAGAGTTCTAATGCTTCTTAAAACGCGATATCGCATCTCATTTCTATATTTCATGGTAAGATATAATATGATTTGCGAAGTGTTATGTATTCCTCGTCTACACTTCAAATGAATGTAAGTGCGACACTTCCTTGCTAGGAAATAGCGTCTGCAGATGTCTAGGTATCGTAGCAATAGAGTTCTAATGCTTCTTAAAACGCGATATCGCGTTTCATTTCTATGTTTCATGGTAAGATATAATATGATTTGCGAAGTGTTATGTATTCCTCGTCTACACGTCAAATGAATGTAAATGCGACACTTCCTTGCAAGGAAATAGCGTTTGCAGATGTCTACGAATCGTAGCAATAGTGTTCTTATGATTCTTAAAACGCGATATCGCATCTCATTTCTATGTTTCATGGTAAGATATAATATGATTTGCGATGTGTTATGTATTCCTCGTCTACACTTCAGATGAATGTAAATGCGACACTTCCTTGCAAGGAAATAGCGTTTGCAGATGTCTACGTATCGTAGCAATAGAGTTCTTATGATTCTTAAAACGCGATATCGAATCTCATTTCTATGTATCATGGTAAGATATAATGTGATTTGCGAAGTGTTATGTATTCCTCGTCTACACTTCAAATGAATGTAAATGCGACACATCCTTGCAAGGAAATAGCGTTTGCAAACGTCTACCTATCGTAGCAGTAGAGTTCTTATGATTCTTAAAACGCGATATCGCATCTCATTTCTATGTTTGATGGTAAGATATAATATGATTTGCGAAGTGTCATGTATTCCTCGTCTACACTGCAAATGAATGTAAATGCGACACTTCCTTGCAAGGAAATAGCGTTTGCAGATGTCTACGTATCGTAGCAACAGTGTTCTTATGATTCTTAAAACGCGATATCGCATCTCATTTCTATGTTTCATGGTAAGATATAACATGATTTGCGAAGTGTTATGTATTCCTCGTCTACGATTCAAATAAATGTAAATGCGACACTTCCTTGCAAGGAAATAGCGTCTGCAGATGTCTAGGTATCGTAGCAATAGAGTTCTAATGCTTCTTAAAACGCGATATCGCATCTCATTTCTATGTTTCATGGTATGATGTAATATTCATTGCGACGTGTTATGCATTCCTCGTCTACACGTCAAATGAATGTAAATGCGACACTTCCTTGCAAGGAAATAGCGTTTGCAGATGTCTACGAATCGTAGCAATAGTGTTCTTATGATTCTTAAAACGCGATATCGCATCTCATTTCTATGTTTCATGGTAAGATATAATATGATTTGCGATGTGTTATGTATTCCTCGTCTACACTTCAGATGAATGTAAATGCGACACTTCCTTGCAAGGAAATAGCGTTTGCAGATGTCTACGTATCGTAGCAATAGAGTTCTTATGATTCTTAAAACGCGATATCGAATCTCATTTCTATGTATCATGGTAAGATATAATGTGATTTGCGAAGTGTTATGTATTCCTCGTCTACACTTCAAATGAATGTAAATGCGACACATCCTTGCAAGGAAATAGCGTTTGCAAACGTCTACCTAACGTAGCAATAGAGTTCTAATGCTTCTTAAAACGCGATATCGCATCTCATTTCATGGTAAGATATAATATGATTTGCGAAGAGTTATGTATTCCTCGTCTACACTTCAAATGAATGTAAATGCGACACTTCCTTGCTAGGAAATAGCGTCTGCAGATATCTAGGTTTCGTAGCAATAGAGTTCTAATGCTTCTTAAAACGCGATATCGCGTTTCATTTCTATGTTTCATGGTAAGATATAATATGATTTGCGAAATGTCATGTATTCCTCGTCTACACTTCAAATGAATGTAAATGCGACACTTCCTTGCAAGCAAATAGCGTTTGCAGATGTCTACGTATCGTAGCAATATAGTTCTATTACTTCTTAAAACGCGATATCGCATCTCATTTCTATGTTTCAATTTAAGATATAAGATGATTTGCGAAGTGTTATGTATTCCTCGTCTACACTTCAAATGAATGTAAATGCGACACTTCCTTGCTAGGAAATAGCGTCTGCAGATGTCTAGGTATCGTAGCAATAGAGTTCTAATGCTTCTTAAAACGCGATATCGCATCTCATTTCTATGTTACATGGTAAGATATAATATGATTTGCGAAGTGTTATGTATTCCTCGTCTACACTTCAAATGAATGTAAATGCGACACTTCCTTGCAAGGAAATGGCGTTTGCAGATGTCTATGTATCGTAGCAATAGATTTCTAATGCTTCTTAAAACGTGATATCGCATCTCATTTCTATGTTTCATGGTAAGATATAATATGATTTGCGAAGTATCATGTATTGCTCGTCTACACGTCAAATGAATGTAAATGCGACACTTCCTTGCAAGGAAATAGCGTTTGCAGATGTCTACGTATCGTAGCAATAGTGTTCTTATGATTCTTAAAACGCGATATCGCATCTCATTTCTATGTTACATGGTAAGATATAATATGATTCGCGAATTGTTATGTATTCCTCGTCTACACTTCAAATGAATGTAAATGCGACACTTCCTTGCATGGAAATAGCGTTTGCAGATGTCTACGTATCGTAGCAATAGAGTTCTTATGATTCTTAAAACGCGATATCGCATCTCATTTCTATGTATCATGGTAAGATATAATATGATTTGCGAAGTGTTATGTATTCCACGTCTGCACTTCAAATGAATGTAAATGCGACACTTCCTTGCAAGGAAATAGCGTTTCCAAACGTCTACCTATCGTAGCAATAGAGTTCTAATGCTTCTTAAAACGCGATATCGCATCTTATTTCTATATTTCATGGTAAGATATAATATTCATTGCGAAGTGTTATGTATCCCTCGTCTACACTTCAAATGAATGTGAATGGGACACTTCCTCGCTAGGAAATAGCGTTTGCAGATGTCTGCGTATCGTAGCAATAGAGTTCTATTGCTTCTTAAAACGCGATATCGCATCTCATTTCTATGTTACATGGTAAGAAATAATATGATTCGCGAAGTGTTATGTATTCCTCGTCTACACTTCAAATGAATGTAAATGCGACACTTCCTCGCTAGGAAATAGCGTTTGCAGATGTCTACGTATCGTAGCAATAGAGTTCTTATGATTCCTAAAACGCGATATGGCATCTCATTTCTATAATTCATGGTAAGATATAATATGGTTTGCGAAGTGTCATGTATTCCTCGTCTACACTTCAAATGAATGTAAATGCGACACTTCCTTGCAAGGAAATAGCGTTTGCAGATGTCTACGTATCGTAGCAATAGAGTTCCTATGATTCTTAAAACGCGATATCGCATCTCATTTCTATGTATCATGGTAAGATATAATATGATTTGCGAAGTGTCATGTATTCCTCGTCTACACTTCAAATGAATGTAAATGCGACACTTCCTTGCAAGGAAATAGCGTTTGCAGATGTCTACGTATCGTAGCAATAGAGTTCTTATGATTCTTAACACGCGATATCGCATCTCATTTCTATGTATCATGGTAAGATATAATATGATTTGCGAAGTGTCATGTATTCCTCGTCTACACTTCAAATGAATGTAAATGCGACACTTCCTTGCAAGGAAATAGCGTTTGCAGATGTCTACGTATCGTAGTAATAGTGTTCTTATGATTCTTAAAACGCGATATCGCATCTCATTTCTATGTTCCATGGTAAGATATAATATGATTTGCGAAGTGTCATGTATTCCTCGTCTACACTTCAAATGAATGTAAATGCGACACTTCCTTGCAAGGAAATAGCGGTTGCAGATGTCTACGTATCGTAGCAATAGAGTTCTAATGCTTCTTAAAACGCGATATCGCATCTCATTTCTATGTTTCATGCTAAGATATAATATGATTTGCGAAGTGTCATGTATTCCTCGTCTTCACTTCTAATGAATGTAAATGCGACACTTCCTTGCAAGGAAATAGCGTTTGCAAACGTCTACCTATCGTAGCAATAGAGTTCTAATGCTTCTTAAAACGCGATATCGCATCTCATTTCTATATTTCATGGTAAGATATAATATGATTTGCGAAGTGTCATGTATTCCTCGTCTACACTTCAAATGAATGTAAATGCCACACTTCCTTGCAAGGAAATAGCGTTTGCAGATGTCTGCGTATCGTAGCAATAGAGTTCTTATGATTCTTAAAACGCGATATCGCATCTCATTTCTATGTTTCATGGTAAGATATAATATGATTTGCGAAGTGTTATGTATTCCTCGTCTACACTTCAAATGAATGTAAATGCGACACATCCTTGCAAGGAAATAGCGTTTGCAAACGTCTACCTATCGTAGCAATAGAGTTTTAATGCTTCTTAAAACGCGATATCGCATCTCATTTCTATGTTACGCGGTAAGATATAATATGATTTGCGAAGTGTCATGTATTCCTCGTCTACACTTCAAATGAATGTAAATGCGACACTTCCTTGCAAGGAAATAGCGTTTGCAGATGTCTACGTATCGTAGCAATAGTGTTCTTATGATTCTTAAAACGCGATATCGCATCTCATTTCTATGTTTCATGGTAAGACATAATATGATTTGCGCAGTGTCATGTATGCCTCGTCTACACTTCAAATGACTGTAAATGCGACACATCCTTGCAAGGAAATAGCGTTTGCAAACGTCTACCTATCGTAGCAATAGAGTTCTAATGCTTCTTAAAACGCGATATCGCATCTCATTTCTATATTTCATGGTAAGATATAATATGATTTGCGAAGTGTTATGTATTCCTCGTCTACACTTCAAATGAATGTAAGTGCGACACTTCCTTGCTAGGAAATAGCGTCTGCAGATGTCTAGGTATCGTAGCAATAGAGTTCTAATGCTTCTTAAAACGCGATATCGCGTTTCATTTCTATGTTTCATGGTAAGATATAATATGATTTGCGAAGTGTTATGTATTCCTCGTCTACACGTCAAATGAATGTAAATGCGACACTTCCTTGCAAGGAAATAGCGTTTGCAGATGTCTACGAATCGTAGCAATAGTGTTCTTATGATTCTTAAAACGCGATATCGCATCTCATTTCTATGTTTCATGGTAAGATATAATATGATTTGCGATGTGTTATGTATTCCTCGTCTACACTTCAGATGAATGTAAATGCGACACTTCCTTGCAAGGAAATAGCGTTTGCAGATGTCTACGTATCGTAGCAATAGAGTTCTTATGATTCTTAAAACGCGATATCGAATCTCATTTCTATGTATCATGGTAAGATATAATGTGATTTGCGAAGTGTTATGTATTCCTCGTCTACACTTCAAATGAATGTAAATGCGACACATCCTTGCAAGGAAATAGCGTTTGCAAACGTCTACCTATCGTAGCAGTAGAGTTCTTATGATTCTTAAAACGCGATATCGCATCTCATTTCTATGTTTGATGGTAAGATATAATATGATTTGCGAAGTGTCATGTATTCCTCGTCTACACTGCAAATGAATGTAAATGCGACACTTCCTTGCAAGGAAATAGCGTTTGCAGATGTCTACGTATCGTAGCAACAGTGTTCTTATGATTCTTAAAACGCGATATCGCATCTCATTTCTATGTTTCATGGTAAGATATAACATGATTTGCGAAGTGTTATGTATTCCTCGTCTACGATTCAAATAAATGTAAATGCGACACTTCCTTGCAAGGAAATAGCGTCTGCAGATGTCTAGGTATCGTAGCAATAGAGTTCTAATGCTTCTTAAAACGCGATATCGCATCTCATTTCTATGTTTCATGGTATGATGTAATATTCATTGCGACGTGTTATGCATTCCTCGTCTACACGTCAAATGAATGTAAATGCGACACTTCCATGTAAGGAAATAGTGTTTGCAGATGTCTACGTATCGTAACAATAGAGTTCTTATGATTCTTAAAACGCGATATCGCATCTCATTTCTATGTATCATGGTAAGATATAATATGATTTGCGAAGTGTTATGTATTCCTCGTCTACACTTCAAATGAATGTAAATGCGACACTTCCTTGCTAGGAAATAGCGTCTGCAGATGTCTAGGTATCGTAACAATAGCCTTCTAATGCTTCTTAAAACGCGATATCGCATCTCATTTCTATGTATCATGGTAAGATATAATATGATTTGCGAAGTGTCTTGTATTCCTCGTCTACACATCAAATGAATGTAAATGCAACACTTCCTTGCAAGCAAATAGCGTTTGCAGATGTCTACGTATCGTAGCAATATAGTTCTATTGCTTCTTAAAACGCGATATCGCATCTCATTTCTATGTTTCATGGTAAGATATAATATGATTTGCGAAGTGTCATGTATTCCTCGTCTACACTTCAAATGAATGTAAATGCGACACTTTCTTGCAAGGAAATAGCGTTTGCAGATGTCTATGTTTCGTAGCAATAGATTTCTAATGCTTCTGAAAACGTGATATCGCATCTCATTTCTACATTTCATGGTAAGATATAATATGATTTGCGAAGTGTCTTGTATTCCTCGTCTACACTTCAAATGAATGTAAATGCGACTCTTCCTTGCAAGGAAATAGCGTTTGCAGATGTCTATGTATCGTAGCAATAGATTTCTAATGCCTCTGAAAACGTGATATCGCATCTCATTTCTATATTTCATGGTAAGATATAATATGATTTGCGAAGTGTCATGTATTCCTCGTCTACACTTCAAATGAATGTAAATGCGACACTTCCTTGCAAGGAACTAGCGTTTGCAGATGTCTACGTATCGTAGCAATAGAGTTCTTATGATTCTTAAAACGCGATATCGTATCTCATTTCTATGTATCATGGTAAGATATAATATGATTTGCGAAGTGTTATGTATTCCTCGTCTACACTTCAAATGAATGTAAATGCGACACTTCCTTGCAAGCAATTAGCGTTTGCAGATGTCTACGTGTCGTAGCAATAGAGTTCTAATGCTTCTTAAAACGCGATATCGCATCTTATTTCTATATTTCATAGTAAGATATAATATGATTTGCGAAGTGTTATGTATTCCTCGTCTACGATTCAAATGAATGTAAATGCGACACTTCCTTGCAAGGAAATAGCGTCTGCAGATGTCTAGGTATCGTAGCAATAGAGTTCTAATGCTTCTTAAAACGCGATATCGCATCTCATTTCTATATTTCATGGTGAGATATAATATGATTTGCGAAGTGTTATGTATTCCTCGTCTACATTTCAAATGAATGTAAATGCGACACTTCCTTGCTAGGAAATAGCGTCTGCAGATGTCTAGGTATCGTAGCAATAGAGTTCTAATGCGTCTTAAAACGCGATATCGCATCTCATTTCTATGTTTCATGGTATGATGTAATATTCATTGCGAAGTGTTATGCATTCCTCGTCTACACGTCAAATGAATGTAAATGCGACACTTCCACGTAAGGAAATAGTGTTTGCAGATGTCTACGTATCGTAGCAATAGAGTTCTTGTGATTCTTAAAACGCGATATCGCATCTCATTTCTATGTTTCATGGTAAGATATAATATGATTTGCGAAGTGTTATGTATTCCTCGTCTACACTTCAAATAAATGTAAATGCGACACATCCTTGCAAGGAAATAGCGTTTGCAAACGTCTACCTATCGTAGCAATAGAGTTCTAATGCTTCTTAAAACGCGATATCGCATCTCATTTCTATATTTCATGGTAAGATATAATATGATTTGCGAAGTGTTATGTATTCCTCGTCTACACTTCAAATGAATGTAAATGCGACACTTCCTTGCTAGGAAATAGCGTCTGCAGATGTCTAGGTATCGTAGCAATAGAGTTCTAATGGTTCTTAAAACGCGATATCGCGTTTCATTTCTATGTTTCATGGTAAGATATAATACGATTTGCGAAGTGTTATGTATTCCTCTTCTACACTTCAAATGAATGTAAATGCGACACTTCCTTGCAAGGAAATAGCGTTTGCAGATGTCTATGTATCGTAGCAATAGATTTCTAATGCTTCTTAAAACGTGATATCGCATCTCATTTCTATGTTTCATGGTAAGATATAATATGATTTGCGAAGTATCATGTATTGCTCGTCTACACGTCAAATGAATGTAAATGCGACACTTCCTTGCTAGGAAATAGCGTCTGCAGATGTCTAGGTATCGTAGCAATAGAGTTCTAATGCTTCTTAAAACGCGATATCGCATCTCATTTCTATGTTTCATGGTATGATGTAATATTCATTGCGAAGTGTTATGCATTCCTCGTCTACACGTCAAATGAATGTAAATGCGACACTTCCACGTAAGGAAATAGTGTTTGCAGATGTCTACGTATCGTAGCAATAGAGTTCTTATGATTCTTAAAACGCGATATCGCATCTCATTTCTATGTTTCATGGTAAGATATAATATGATTCGCGAAGTGTTATGTATTCCTCGTCTACACTTCAAATGAATGTAAATGCGACACATCCTTGCAAGGAAATCGCGTTTGCAAACGTCTACCTATCGTAGCAATAGAGTTCTAATGCTTCTTAAAACGCGATATCGCATCTCGTTTCTATGTTTCATGGTAAGATATAATATGATTTGCGAAGTGTTATGTATTCCTCGTCTACACTTCAAATGAATGTAAATGCGACACTTCCTTGCAAGGATATAGCGTTTGCAGATGTCTACGTATCGTAGCAATAGAGTTCTTATGATTCTTAAAACGCGATATCGTATCTCATCTCTATGTATCATGGTAAGATATAATATGATTTGCGAAGTGTTATGTATTCCTCGTCTACACTTCAAATGAATGTAAATGCGACACTTCCTTGCAAGCAAATAGCGTTTGCAGATGTCTACGTGTCGTAGCAATAGAGTTCTATTGCTTCTTAAAACGCGATATCGCATCTCATTTCTATGTTACATGGTAAGATATAATATGATTCGCGAAGTGTTATGTATTCCTCGTCTACACTTCAAATGAATGTAAATGCCACACTTCCTTGCATGGAAATAGCGTTTGCAGATGTCTACGTATCGTAGCAATAGAGTTCTTATGATCCTTAAAACGCGATATCGCATCTCATTTCTATGTATCATGGTAAGATATAATATGATTTGCGAAGTGTTATGTATTCCACGTCTGCACTTCAAATGAATGTAAATGCGACACTTCCTTGCAAGGAAATAGCGTTTGCAAACGTCTACCTATCGTAGCAATAGAGTTCTAATGCTTCTTAAAACGCGATATCGCATCCTATTTCTATATTTCATGGTAAGATATAATATGATTTGCGAAGTGTTATGTATACCTCGTCTACGATTCAAATGAATGTAAATGCGACACTTCCTTGCAAGGAAATAGCGTCTGCAGATGTCTAGGTATCGTAGCAATAGAGTTCTAATGCTTCTTAAAACGCGATATCGCATCTCATTTCTATGTTTCATGGTAAGATATAATATGATTCGCGAAGTGTTATGTATTCCTCGTCTACACATCAAATGAATGTAAATGCGACACTTCCTTGCATGGAAATAGCGTTTGCAGATGTCTACGTATCGTAGCAATAGAATTCTTATGATTCTTAAAACGCGATATCGCATCTCATTTCTATGTATCATGGTAAGATATAATATGATTTGCGAAGTGTTATGTATTCCTCGTCTGCACTTCAAATGAATCTAAATGCGACACTTCCTTGCAAGGAAATAGCGTTTGCAACGTCTACCTATCGTAGCAATAGAGTTCTAATGCTTCTTAAAACGCGATATCGCATCTTATTTCTATATTTCATGGTAAGATATAATATGATTTGCGAAGTGTTATGTATTCCTCGTCTGCGATTCAAATGAATGTAAATGCTACACTTCCTTGCAAGGAAATAGCGTCTGCAGATGTCTAGGTATCGTAGCAATAGAGTTCTAATGCTTCTTAAAACGCGATATCGCATCTCATTTCTATGTTTCATGGTAAGATATAATATGATTTGGGAAGTGTTATGTATTCCTCGTCTGCACTTCAAATGAATCTAAATGCGACACTTCCTTGCAAGGAAATAGCGTTTGCAAACGTCCACCTATCGTAGCAATAGAGTTCTAATGCTTCTTAAAACGCGATATTGCATCTTATTTCTATATTTCATGGTAAGATATAATATGATTTGCGAAGTGTTTTGTATTCCTCGTCTACATTTCAAATGAATGTAAATGCGACACTTCCTTGCTAGGAAATAGCGTCTGCAGATGTCTAGGTATCGTAGCAATAGAGTTCTAATGCGTCTTAAAACGCGATATCGCATCTCATTTCTATGTTTCATGGTATGATGTAATATTCATTGCGAAGTGTTATGCATTCCTCGTCTACACGTCAAATGAATGTAAATGCGACACTTCCTTGCAAGGAAATAGCGTCTGCAGATGTCTAGGTATCGTAGCAATAGAGTTCTAATGCTTCTTAAAACGCGATATCGCATCTCATTTCTATGTTTCATGGTAAGATATAATATGATTCGCGAAATGTTATGTATTCCTCGTCTACACTTCAAATGAATGTAAATGCGACACATCCTTGCAAGGAAATAGCGTTTGCAAACGTCTACCTATCGTAGCAATAGAGTTCTAATGCTTCTTAAAACGCGATATCGCATCTCATTTCTATATTTCATGGTAAGATATAATATGATTTGCGAAGTGTTATGTATTCCTCGTCTACACTTCAAATGAATGTAAATGCGACACTTCCTTGCTAGGAAATAGCGTCTGCAGATGTCTAGGTATCGTAGCAATAGAGTTCTAATGGTTCTTAAAACGCGATATCGCGTTTCATTTCTATGTTTCATGGTAAGATATAATACGATTTGCGAAGTGTTATGTATTCCTCTTCTACACTTCAAATGAATGTAAATGCGACACTTCCTTGCAAGGAAATAGCGTTTGCAGATGTCTATGTATCGTAGCAATAGATTTCTAATGCTTCTTAAAACGTGATATTGTCACGTCCCGAGGTGCGGTTGCGCTCGCAACGGTGGCACAAAGTCGTAACCGTTCCCGAAAATAACGCGAATTGCGTCCGGACCGGGTTCGTTGGCGTTTCGGACTCGATAAAACGGTAATTAACACTAAACTTACCTTGCGAAGGCTTGATTCCGCTGTCTGATTTCTCTTTCCAGGTACCTGGAGCGCCTTGGATCCGCAACCGGGATGGCGGCGGCGTACGGCTGGAACGGAGGTACGTCTACGGGAATAAGCGTCCAGGCGGGTTGACTCCGGCTGGCAGGTATCGGCGTTTGGCCCTGACGATTGGCGACTCGTACGGGTCGTGCGGCGAAGGAAACCTCCTTCACAGGAACCAGGACTCGAACGTAGGAAATTGAATATTCTGGTGCATCACCCACGTATTCCCGAGCGAGACGACGAATAAACTCTCTCCTCCCCGCGCGTCGTGTACGCTTTGTCGGAGGTGCAAGGCTCATCGAGAATACTTGAACTTCGGTTGAATACGGCACGGCTAAGCGTTGGTTCGCTCTAGCTTACCGGGATCGACCTGGGCGCAAGATATTCTGTACACGGTAGAAGTGAGGATGGAGCAACTAAGCGCTGGTTCGCTCTAGTCGTCGAGCCTCAAGACTATCGCAGATGAGATATGGAATTAGAATAATCGCGAGCGTACCCGTGGATTAGAATTAAGGAATTGTATTTGAATTCGAATAAAGATACTTTGAATCTGGTAAAAATAAACTATATTCTATGATTTCACTATACTAGATACACTTGACTAAATTCTAAGTTACTGACTAGCGATTACAATGAGAATTAGAAATAGTATAAAGTATCGAATGGACTCCGCTATGGGAGTATGGATAGAGACGAATGCATTAGAGCTAATTGCTCGTTGCGAATGAGCCTATTGCTCGGATCGGAAGTGCATCGTTCGCATGCTGGATTAGAACTCCTCGGTTCGGAGATGAGATACCAACTCTCCAGTTCGGAGATGAGATTGGAACTCCTCCGTTCGGAGGCGAGATTGGAACTCCTCCGTTCGGAGGCGAGATTGGAACTGCCTCCCGGATCTCGCGTCCGCGACCTCCTCGGGTCGCGCGGCGCGCGAGTCGCTGGGCCCTCGCGGTGGGGCGGACGGTCGGAGTAGAGCGCGGCCCGCGTTAAGCGTGAGCCGCGAGCGTCGAGTGTGCGCGCGAGTGCACGGAACATAGCCGTGCATGAATGAAATATATACATATATTCACTTAAATCTAGGTGTGTGTTGGTGTGTATGTACATAGGTGAGTAGTGTCCTTATTCTAATCCCACATGTACGAGAAGTACGTATAGGGCTTCGTGATCGCTGGGGATTCGACCCAGTATGTGTCGGAGAGCTCCTCGCCCTCGTAATACGGGGTGAAGTCCTCCCCCTCGTGTGTGGAGATCGCGCGTGGGCGCGGCATGCTGCATCCCTCTTCCCTCTCGTACCTTTGTCTCCTTCTGTAGGGACGGCGAGTCGACGGGTGACCCGTGTGCAGGGGCTCCGGATACGGATGCTGGGGATGATGAGGTGGACGCCGGAGGGTGGCAGGCGGTACGCCTGACGTTACACCACCCCCCTTGGAAAAAGAATCTCGGCCATGCCGAGATCTCTTGTCTGTTGGGTAGATTTCGGGATGCTGGATCCTTCTCTTGGTCCTGTCGGCTGGATGCTGCGGAATCTGAGGTTTTTCGCCTGGTTGATCCTGGCGATAACGTTTGGAGATTGGACCGTGACTGCGGGCTTCCTTCGGATTGCAGGCACTTTCGTCGCTTTCACTTTCAGCGTTCGTTTGAATGTCACTGCTCTCACTGACTTCATTTTCAGTTTTTCGCACTTTTCTTTCACTAGCATCCACACTCTGCATACTATGCATTCGTTTACAAATTTTGATTTTGTTCGTATGAACAATTTTATGGCGCCCTTTTACATTCAGCTTAACATTACAATTGCCCAAAATTTCGAGGATACGGTACGGTCCAGAATACTGTGCCTGGAACTTATGTTTGTTCGGCTCTTTTAAAAGATAGACCCATTGGCCTACCTCGAAGTTTTGGACATTGAGATTTCGGTCATAATAATATTTAGAACGTCGTTTCGCATTGTCTAGATTGGCTTTAGCCAAATCCTGAGATTTCGAGATTTTCTCCTGAAGTTGTATAAGATAGTCGCTATAAGTTTCGTTATCAGAGCTGTCCTGAAAAGGAGTGGCTGACGGCGTCCTAGCTATCCTGCCGAACACTAGTTCGTGTGGGGTGTATAATGTACCCTCGTGCACACTGGTGTTGTATGAAAACATTGCATACGGTAACCAATTCACCCAATCGTTACTCGACTCTATGTAATGCTTCAGATATTCGGCCAGGACGTGGTGAGATCGTTCAACGGACCCGTTTGTCTGTGGATGGAACGCAGTGGACTTGTATTGCTTAATACGGAATTTGATTGCTATGGCTTTAATCAAGCTGTTTATAAAGTTCGAACCTTGGTCCGTGAGTATGCCTTTCGGGCATCCGAATTTACAAATGAATTCTTTTATTAAAGCTTCGGCAATGTCTACTGCGGTGGTGGTTTTGAGAGGAACTGCGACTGAGTATTTAGTGAGGAGATCTTGGATCGTGAGGATACTTGTATAACCGTCGGAAGTTTCGGGAAGAGGACCCATTACGTCCATTGAAATCTTATCGAATGCCCTGCCAGGGGTGTCGGTTAAAGTGAGAGGCTGTCTGGTCTTTACCCGGACCAGTTTCTCTGTCTGACAACTTTTACATTTGCCAATATATTCTTGTATTTGTGTTTTCATGTTTGGCCAAAAGTATTGTTGTCTGATGCGAGAATAAGTTTTATTAACCCCTTTGTGACCTCCCACAGGGGAGTCGTGGTTTTCCCTTATTATTTTCAGTCGCTCTTCGACCGAAGGGGTTTTAATGAGGCCCTGGCAGACCGTAATCTGGACAGTTGTTTCGTAGAACAGGTCCTGAAGGATTTTCTGGATTCGGGACCAGGATACGGAGTCTAGATAGGTTTGTGCGATATTAAATGTTTGTAATTGTAATTCGTTTACAACGTCGCACAAGGATCTAAATGTTTCTATTACGGTCTGGAAATTGATTGATCTGGTGGAATGTTCGATGATTGGAAGCTGGATTTGGAATTCGTTTCCGATTTGTATGACTTTGGCTTTGGTAAGAACGTGATTTTTGTTTGGAAGGAATTTTTCAGCGTTCGCTAGATCTTTGGCGCCCGTGTCATAGGGGTGCCCAGATTGCGTGACGAAGACAACTACATTGTCTCGTCGCGTTGATAATGCGTCACGGCTGAAATTAAATAGGGGTTCGCGTCGGAAAAATTCATTTGGAGCAGGAGTATAGAAGTCGGTGCTGTCGCTGGCGACTTGCGGAGGTGGTGCTGTGTTGGTACGGAAGGACGTGCCTGGAGTCGGTAATTCAGGTTCTGATGTTACCGGAGTAGGAGGAGGCGCTAGTGTGGTATACTTTTTACGGGTTTCCGGAGGCACATCGAAGATGTCGTCCTCCGAGTTTTCTGAATACGAGAGCGGAAAAATTTGAGCGGGATTCCGCGACAATGCGTCCGCATTAAGGTTCGTTTTTCCACTTTTATAGACCATCTCGTAGTCAAATTCCGCTAACTTAAGCCTCCACCGTACGAGTCTACTTGACGGGTCCTTGACCGAATTCATCCACACTAACGGTCGATGGTCGGTAACGAGTTTGAATTGATTACCGTATATGTATGGACGAAAGTAATGGACGGCGTAGACAATCGCCAGACACTCCTTCTCGATCGTGGAGTAGTTTTTCTCCGCAGCGTTTAACAGTCGCGACGTGTACGCGATTGGCAAGTCGCGGCCTATTGGTCCTTGACTCAAGATAGCACCAATAGCTTCGGCGGACGCGTCGGTCGTTATCACGAATGGTTGTTTGAAGTTGGGGTACTGCAAGATAGGCGCTTCGCATAGGCAATCTCGGAGTTTGACGAATGAATTCTCTTGCTCGTTACGCCATACAAAGGGCGCGTCTTTTTTTAACAAATTTGTAAGTGGCTTAGCAATATTAGAAAAATTTGCGATGAACCGCCTGTAGTATCCCGCGAGCCCGAGGAATTGTTTGATCTGTTTCGCGTTGCGCGGGCGCGGAAAATTTTTGACGGCGCTAATTTTCGCAGGGTCAGGTTTTACACCGTGCTCACTGATAATATGACCCAAATAGCTTACTTCTCTCCTCAAGAATTCGCACTTATCCGGCTGCAATACTAAATTAGCTTCTTTGAGCCGTTGAGTTAATTTATCGAATTTAAGTCGATGTTCTTGAAGAGAGCTAGCGTAGATAACAATGTCGTCCAAATAGACGAAAATTTCGTTCCCCTGGAGACCGGACAGGACATTGTCCATAAGTCGTTGGAACGTCGCTGGCGCATTTTTTAATCCGAATGGCATTCTTTTAAATTCATAATGCCCGTGAGGCGTCGAAAAAGCGGTTTTGGGAGCATCGGCGGGCTCCATTGGGATCTGGTGAAATCCGCTCGCGAGATCGAATGTACTAAAATACTTCGCGCTCCCGAGCTGATCAAGTATCTCGGTAATGCAAGGGAGGGGATAGGCATCGGCGACAGATTTCTCATTGAGTGCGCGGTAGTCGATGACGACGCGCCATTGCTTGTTGCCCAAGGAGTCCGGTTTCTTTGGGACAACCCACAATGGCGAATTATATGGTGATTTTGACGGAGAGATGACACCATTTTGTAAAAATTTGTCGACTTGTCGTCGAATCTCCTCCTTATGAGCTGGTGGGAAACAGTATTGTTTCACATTGACGGGGCGGTCGTCGACGGTTGGAATCTTGTGCGTGGTTGCTGACGTATGCCCTAATTTATCCCCCTCAATGTGAAAAAGCTCCTGCGTGCTTTGAACGAGACGGACGACGTGCTCTCTTTCCTCTGCGTTGAGGTGGTCGAGACGGAGGAGACTAAGAATTCGATCTAAGCGAGATTTCGAAAGGTTGGCGGATTTCGATGTTTGTTTTAACGGCGCCTGTTGTACATTATTTTTAACCGCCTGAGCATAGGAGATTTGCTGAGTATTCGCGATTTTGCAACGCGAAGGAGGAGTTTCGATTGTCGAATATGGTGTCTGATTCGAGAAAGAAATAGAAGTTTTCCCTTTTTGGGATGAGCCGATCGGTACGGCGGATACGTTGGATTTAGTAGATTTAGAAAAAACCGGATACAGCGACGGACTATCCTCCTTATGGAGGGGAGTCATGATTTGCGCGGGCTCAAGTATGATTTCTGGTAACGCGATTTCGACGGCGCGGTCGGATGAATTAATTATTCGAGTTACCGCTTTGCCCCGAATTACTCTGACGAGAGCGTTTCCGAAAAATATACCCGGCGCAAGATCGATACGAGGAATTATACCTTCCGCGAGGTTCGAATTAACTACGCGGACCTTGATACCGATATTTGATCTCGGCGGAATGGAGATACGGTCTCCTGACTTCGGAGAAGCTGCTTTGTCTTGCGTTCGAAGCTTCGATTTCGTTGCTGCATCGCGTTTCAGCGGAGGCGATGATTTACGCGACGGGCGCGGCGGCGGAGGGGGAATAGATTCCGTGCGCGGCGCTTGTTTACGTTTCGGCGATAGGAGAGGCTTTATTTTCGACTCCGGTGACGGTTCCTCGAGTGCTTCGATATCGTCTTCGAAAGGAATTCTCTTACCATTCCATTTGATTATTTTATTTGGAAAAGAGATTTCTGCGTCCATACAGAACCCGGAGCCGAGGATCCCGCTTGGTTTAAGGGGAAAATCATCCTCGACCACATTAAAAGGAACGACGCGACCGAAAATGACAAGATTCACCGTCCCTAGGGTTGCGGTTTTGCCATCGGTTACCCCTGTTATTATTACGATCTCGGACTTATCGATTCGCGCGGATGCTTTTAGAGCCGAACGTTTTATAATATTTATTTCCGCCCCAGTGTCCACCATGAAGCGAGTTGGTGAAATTAGAAGATCGGATTTTAAAATTACGTTTGGCGTGCTAGTTTTTCCGGTTATGTTTATCGCGGCGTTTCGTCGATTTCCGCGTTGGAGTTGCTCGCGGCGAGAGGACGGACTGGGTACGCGGCCTCGCCACCTGTCTCGCGGCGGGTGCGGAGGCCATTGTCGTTTCCCGAATTTTTATTTACCGCGTTGTTGTACTGTCTTTTGCGGCACTCGCCTATTTCGTGCCCCGGGGTCTTGCAATAGCGACAAAATTTGGGCGCGTCCCTGGCTACGATTTGTCTCGGTTGTTCGTACGCGGGGCCTCGAGTAGGAGGCGGTACGTCCCTGGATCGCAAGTATTCCTGCGGTCGGTACGGCGATGGCGGTCTGAATCGACACTCGGTCGCGTAATGTCCGATATTATTGCATTTTCGGCAAATAATTTCGGCTGGTTTTTCGCGCGATTCTGATCGCGCGGCACGCGATCTACCTAGTCGGTTGCAATCACGTTCGTGCATTTGATAGAGCTCCCGCGCTCGAGCGAACGTTTCTCGCAATGTACCGAATGAATTTACAGTCATTTGCATTCGAATTTCCGGAATGAGACCGTCTTTAAAACATTGTAATGTGAGCGCGTCTACGTCATCGAGCGATTCCGGTGTGTCTCGTCGAGCAAGCCTTTCGCAATCAATTATGGCGGTTCTAAGATCTTTTACTCGACCGATGTAATCTAGAATGTGCTCGTTCGCGCGCATGAATATATTTGCAAGTTCACCCCGATAATGATGAGCTGATTTTACGGAGCAAAATGTGCTGCGAAGAACGTCCGTTAATTCGAGTATTGTGTAACATGGCTCGTCTTCTAGCGCGGCGTAGGCACGACCCTTGAGTTTTCCCTTAAGCAGGCGTGTGAAAGTTCGCTCGCACCCATTAGGGATAAGCTCATAAGCGCGTTTACACGCTCGGGTAAACTGAAGAATGGGAATGTTCTGACCATCGAATGTCGGCACAGCTTCGAGGGCCTGCTTAAGTGATAGCTCGTCGTGTTGCGAACTATTTGTATTAAAATCGGAGCTCGAATTATGTCCGGAAAGCGGATTTCCCCGAGGAATATCTAGAGAAACAGTATCGTCGCGCGTTAAATCAGGCGTTCTGCGAATAGATTCTAATTCACGGCGTAAAATTTCTATTTGCTGGAGCAACGCGGCATTACTCGGATCGGTCGCTTTCGTATTTTTCGCGGAAGTATTTTGTTGCGCGGTACTAGGAAGAGGCTCGGCGATAGCGTCTTGGAAATCAAGCGTTCTGCTAGTGCGTTTTTCGCGTTCGGAATCGGCCATCGCGGCGGCTCGCTGTGTCTGCTGGCGCGTTTTTGTCGGAGTCCGGGTTGCCATATCTAGTTTCGCGGTTCCTTTCGGCAGAATTTCCGGAGGAAACGCGGGGCTATCCCACCGCTGTCACCAAAAATAACTTTCGTGTCACGTCCCGAGGTGCGGTTGCGCTCGCAACGGTGGCACAAAGTCGTAACCGTTCCCGAAAATAACGCGAATTGCGTCCGGACCGGGTTCGTTGGCGTTTCGGACTCGATAAAACGGTAATTAACACTAAACTTACCTTGCGAAGGCTTGATTCCGCTGTCTGATTTCTCTTTCCAGGTACCTGGAGCGCCTTGGATCCGCAACCGGGATGGCGGCGGCGTACGGCTGGAACGGAGGTACGTCTACGGGAATAAGCGTCCAGGCGGGTTGACTCCGGCTGGCAGGTATCGGCGTTTGGCCCTGACGATTGGCGACTCGTACGGGTCGTGCGGCGAAGGAAACCTCCTTCACAGGAACCAGGACTCGAACGTAGGAAATTGAATATTCTGGTGCATCACCCACGTATTCCCGAGCGAGACGACGAATAAACTCTCTCCTCCCCGCGCGTCGTGTACGCTTTGTCGGAGGTGCAAGGCTCATCGAGAATACTTGAACTTCGGTTGAATACGGCACGGCTAAGCGTTGGTTCGCTCTAGCTTACCGGGATCGACCTGGGCGCAAGATATTCTGTACACGGTAGAAGTGAGGATGGAGCAACTAAGCGCTGGTTCGCTCTAGTCGTCGAGCCTCAAGACTATCGCAGATGAGATATGGAATTAGAATAATCGCGAGCGTACCCGTGGATTAGAATTAAGGAATTGTATTTGAATTCGAATAAAGATACTTTGAATCTGGTAAAAATAAACTATATTCTATGATTTCACTATACTAGATACACTTGACTAAATTCTAAGTTACTGACTAGCGATTACAATGAGAATTAGAAATAGTATAAAGTATCGAATGGACTCCGCTATGGGAGTATGGATAGAGACGAATGCATTAGAGCTAATTGCTCGTTGCGAATGAGCCTATTGCTCGGATCGGAAGTGCATCGTTCGGATGCTGGATTAGAACTCCTCGGTTCGGAGATGAGATACCAACTCTCCAGTTCGGAGATGAGATTGGAACTCCTCCGTTCGGAGGCGAGATTGGAACTCCTCCGTTCGGAGGCGAGATTGGAACTGCCTCCCGGATCTCGCGTCCGCGACCTCCTCGGGTCGCGCGGCGCGCGAGTCGCTGGGCCCTCGCGGTGGGGCGGACGGTCGGAGTAGGGCGCGGCCCGCGTTAAGCGTGAGCCGCGAGCGTCGAGTGTGCGCGCGAGTGCACGGAACATAGCCGTGCATGAATGAAATATATACATATATTCACTTAAATCTAGGTGTGTGTTGGTGTGTATGTACATAGGTGAGTAGTGTCCTTATTCTAATCCCACATGTACGAGAAGTACGTATAGGGCTTCGTGATCGCTGGGGATTCGACCCAGTATGTGTCGGAGAGCTCCTCGCCCTCGTAATACGGGGTGAAGTCCTCCCCCTCGTGTGTGGAGATCGCGCGTGGGCGCGGCATGCTGCATCCCTCTTCCCTCTCGTACCTTTGTCTCCTTCTGTAGGGACGGCGAGTCGGCGGGTGGCCCGTGTGCAGGGGCTCCGGATACGGATGCTGGGGATGATGAGGTGGACGCCGGAGGGTGGCAGGCGGTACGCCTGACGTTACAATATCGCATCTCATTTCTATGTTTCATGGTAAGATATAATATGATTTGCGAAGTATCATGTATTGCTCGTCTACACGTCAAATGAATGTAAATGCGACACTTCCTTGCTAGGAAATAGCGTCTGCAGATGTCTAGGTATCGTAGCAATAGAGTTCTAATGCTTCTTAAAACGCGATATCGCATCTCATTTCTATGTTTCATGGTATGATGTAATATTCATTGCGAAGTGTTATGCATTCCTCGTCTACACGTCAAATGAATGTAAATGCGACACTTCCACGTAAGGAAATAGTGTTTGCAGATGTCTACGTATCGTAGCAATAGAGTTCTTATGATTCTTAAAACGCGATATCGCATCTCATTTCTATGTTTCATGGTATGATGTAATATTCATTGCGAAGTGTTATGCATTCCTCGTCTACACGTCAAATGAATGTAAATGCGACACTTCCACGTAAGGAAATAGTGTTTGCAGATGTCTACGTATCGTAGCAATAGAGTTCTTATGATTCTTAAAACGCGATATCGCATCTCATTTCTATGTTCCATGGTAAGATATAATATGATTTGCGAAGTGTTATGTATTCCTCGTCTACACTTCAAATGAATGTAAATGAGACACATCCTTGCAAGGAAATAGCGTTTGCAAACGTCTACCTATCGTTGCAATAGAGTTCTAATGCTTCTTAAAACGCGATATCGCATCTCATTTCTATATTTCATGGTAAGATATAATATGATTTGCGAAGTGTTATGTATTCCTCGTCTACACTTCAAATGAATGTAAATGCGACACTTCCTTGCTAGGAAATAGCGTCTGCAGATGTCTAGGTATCGTAGCAATAGAGTTCTAATGCTTCTTAAAACGCGATATCGCGTTTCATTTCTATGTTTCATGGTAAGATATAATACGATTTGCGAAGTGTTATGTATTCCTCGTCTACACTTCAAATGAATGTAAATGCGACACTTCCTTGCAAGGAAATAGCGTTTGCAGATGTCTATGTATCGTAGCAATAGATTTCTAATGCTTCTTAAAACGTGATATCGCATCTCATTTCTATGTTTCATGGTAAGATATAATATGATTTGCGAAGTATCATGTATTGCTCGTCTACACGTCAAATGAATGTAAATGCGACACTTCCTTGCAAGGAAATAGCGTTTGCAGATGTCTACGTATCGTAGCAATAGTGTTCTTATGATTCTTAAAACGCGATATCGCATCTCATTTCTATGTTTCATGGTAAGATATAATATGATTTGCGATGTGTTATGTATTCCTCGTCTACACTTCAAATGAATGTAAATGCGACACTTCCTTGCAAGGAAATAGCGTTTGCAGATGTCTACGTATCGTAGCAATAGAGTTCTTATGATTCTTAAAACGCGATATCGTATCTCATTTCTATGTATCTTGGTAAGATATAATATGATTTGCGAAGTGTTATGTATTCCTCGTCTACACTTCAAATGAATGTAAATGCGACACTTCCTTGCAAGCAAATAGCGTTTGCAGATGTCTACGTGTCGTAGCAATAGAGTTCTATTGCTTCTTAAAACGCGATATCGCATCTCATTTCTATGTTACATGGTAAGATATAATATGATTCGCGAAGTGTTATGTATTCCTCGTCTACACTTCAAATGAATCTAAATGCGACACTTCCTTGCAAGGAAATAGCGTTTGCAAACGTCTACCTATCGTAGCAATAGAGTTCTAATGCTTCTTAAAACGCGATATCGCATCTCATTTCTATATTTCATGGTAAGATATAATATGATTTGCGAAGTGTTATGTATTCCTCGCCTGCACTTCAAATGAATGTAAATGCGACACTTCCTTGCAGGGAAATAGCGTTTGCAGATGCCTATGTATCGTAGCAATAGATTTCTAATGCTTCTTAAAACGTGATATCGCATCTCATTTCTATGTTTCATGGTAAGATATAATATGATTTGCGAAGTGTCATGTATTGCTCGTCTACACATCAAATGAATGTAAATGCGACACTTCCTTGCAAGGAAATAGCGTTTGCAGATGTCTATGTATCGTAGCAATAGATTTCTAATGCTTCATAAAACGTGATATCGCATGTCATTTCTATGTTTCATGGTAAGATATAATATGATTTGCGAAGTGTTATGTATTCCTCGTCTGCACTTCAAATGAATCTAAATGCGACACTTCCTTGCAAGGAAATAGCGTTTGCAAACGTCTACCTATCGTAGCAATAGAGTTCTAATGCTTCCTAAAACGCGATATCGCATCTTATTTCTATATTTCATGGTAAGATATAATATGATTTGCGAAGTGTTATGTATTCCTCGTCTGCGATTCAAATGAATGTAAATGCTACACTTCCTTGCAAGGAAATAGCGTCTGCAGATGTCTAGGTATCGTAGCAATAGAGTTCTAATGCTTCTTAAAACGCGATATCGCATCTCATTTCTATGTTTCATGGTAAGATATAATATGATTTGCGAAGTGTTATGTATTCCTCGTCTACACTTCAAATGAATGTAAATGCGACACTTCCTTGCAAGAAAATAGCGTTTGCAAACGTCTACCTATCGTAGCAATAGTGTTCTAATGCTTCTTAAAACGCGATATCGCATCTCATTTCTATATTTCATGGTAAGATATAATATGATTTGCGAAGTGTTATGTATTCCTCGTCTACACTTCAAATGAATGTAAATCCGACACTTCCTTGCAAGGAAATAGCGTTTGCAGATGTCTACGTATCGAAGCAATAGAGTTCAAATGCTTCCTTAAACGAGATATTGCATCTCATATCTATGTTTCATGATAAGATATAATATTCATTGCGAAGTGTTATGCATTCCTCGTCTACGATTCAAATGGATGTAAATGCGACACTTCCTTGCTAGGAAATAGCGTTTGCAGATGTCTACGTATCGAAGCAATAGAGTTCAAATGTTTCTAAAAACAGGATATCGCATCTTAATTCTATGTTTCATGGTAAGATATAACATGATTTGCGAAGTGTTATGTATTCCTCGTCTACACTTCAAATGAATGTAAATGCGACACTTCCTTGCTAGGGAATAGCGTGTGCAGATGTCTAGGTATCGTAGCAATAGTGTTCTAATGCTTCTTAAAACGCGATATAGCATCTCAATTCTATGTTTCATGGTAAGATATAACATGATTTGCGAAGTGTTATGTATTCCTCGCCTACACTTCAAATGAATGTAAATGCGCGACACTTCCTTGCAAGGAAATAGCGTTTGCAGATGTCTACGTATCGAAGCAATAGAGTTCAAATGCTTCCTTAAACGAGATATTGCATCTCATATCTATGTTTCATGATAAGATATAATATTCATTGCGAAGTGTTATGAATTCCTCGTGTACGATTCAAATGGATGTAAATGCGACACTACCTTGCTAGGAAATAGCGTTTGCAGATGTCTACGTATCGAAGCAATAGAGTTCAAATGTTTCTAAAAACAAGATATCGCATCTCAATTCTATGTTTCATGGTAAGATATAACATGATTTGCGAAGTGTTATGTATTCCTCGTCTACACTTCAAATGAATGTAAATGCGACACTTCCTTGCTAGGGAATAGCGTGTGCAGATGTCTAGGTATCGTAGCAATAGTGTTCTAATGCTTCTTAAAACGCGATATCGCATCTCATTTCTATGTTTCATGGTAAGAATTAATATGATTTGCGAAGTATCATGTATTCCTCGTCTACACTTCAAACGAATGTAAATGCGACACTTCCTTGCGGTGAAATAGCGTCTGCAGATGTCTAGGTATCGTAGCAATAGATTTCCAATGTTTCTTAAAACGCGATATCGCATCTCATTTCTATGTTTCATGGTAAGATATAATATGATTTGCGAAGCGTCATGTATTCCTCGTCTGATCTTCAAACGAATGTAAATGCGACACTTCCTTGCTAGGAAATAGCGTCTGCAGATGTCTAGGTATCGTAGCAATAGCTTTCTAATGCTTCTTAAAACGCGATATCGAATCTCATTTCTATGTTTCATGGTAAGATGTAATATGATTTGCGAAGTGTTATGTATTCCTCGTCTACACTTCAAATGAATGTAAATGCGACACTTCCTTGCAAGGAAACAGCGATTGCAGATGTCTACGTATCGTAGCAATAGAGTTCATATGATTCTTAAAACGCGATATCGAATCTCATTTCTATGTTTCATGGTAAGATATAATATGATTTGCGAAGTGTCATGTATTCCTCGTCTACACTTCAAATGAATGTAAATGCGACACTTCCTTGCAAGGAAATAGCGTTTGCAGATGTCTACGTATCGAAACAATAGAGTTCAAATGCTTCTTAAAACGCGATATCGCATCTCATCTCTATGTTTCATGGTAAGATATAATATGATTTGCGAAGTATCAAGTATTCCTCGTCTACACTTCAAATGAATGTATATGCGACACTTCCTCGCTAGGAAATAGCGTCTGCAGATGTCTAGGTATCGTAGCAATAGTGTTCTAATGCTTCTTAAAACGCGATATCGCATCTCATTTCTATGATTCATGGTAAGATATAACATGATTTGCGAAGTGTCATGTATTCCTCGTCTACACTTCAAATGAATGTAAATGCGACACTTCCTTGCTAGGAAATAGCGTCTGCAGATGTCTAGGTAGCGTAGGAATAGAGTTCATATGATTCCTAAAACGCGATATCGCATCTCATTTCTATGTTTTATGGTAAGATATAATATGATTTGCGAAGTGTTATGTATTCCTCGTCTACATTTCAAATGAATGTGAATGCGATACTTCCTCGCGAGGAAATAGCGTTTGCAGATGTCTACGTATCGTAGCAATAGCTTTCTAATGCTTCTTAAAACGCCATATCGAATCTCATTTCTATCTTTCATGGTAAGATATAATATGATTTGCTAAGTGTCATGTATTGCTCGTCTACACTTCAAATGAATGTGAATGCGACACTTCCTTGCTAGGGAATAGCGTGTGCAGATGTCTAGGTATCGTAGCAATAGTGTTCTAATGCTTCTTAAAACGCGATATCGCATCTCAATTCTATGTTTCATGGTAAGATATAACATGATTTGCGAAGTGTTATGTATTCCTCGTCTACACATCAAATGAATGTGAATGCGATACTTCCTCGCTAGGAAATAGCGTTTGCAGATGTATACGTATCGTAGCAATAGCTTTCTAATGCTTCTTAAAACGCCATATCGCATCACATTTCTATGTTTCATGGTAAGATATAATATGATTTGCTAAGTGTCATGTATTCCTCGTCTACACTTCAAATGAATGTAAATGCGACACTTCCTTGCAAGGAAATAGCGTTTGCAGATGTCTACGTATCGAAACAATAGAGTTCAAATGCTTCTTAAAACGCGATATCGCATCTCATTTCTATGTTTCATGGTAAGATATAATATGATTTGCGAAGTGTTATGTATTCCTCGTCTACACTTCAAATGAATGTAAATGCGACACTTCCTCGCAAGGAAATAGCGATTCCAGATGTCTACGTATCGTAGCAATAGTGTTCTAATGCTCCTTAAAACGCGATATCGCATCTCATTTCTATGTTTCATGGTAAGATATAATATGATTTGCGAAGTGTCATGTATTCCTCGTCTACACTTCAAATGAATGTAAATGCGACACTTCCTTGCAAGGAAATAGCGTTTGCAGATGTCTACGTATCGAAGCAATAGAGTTCAAATGCTTCTTAAAACGCGATATCGCATCTCATATCTATGTTTCATGATAAGATATAATATTCATTGCGAAGTGTTATGCATTCCTCGTCTACGATTCAAATGAATGTAAAGGCGACACTTCCTTGCAAGGAAATAGCGCTTGCAGATGTCTACGTATCGAAGCAATAGCTTTCTAATGCTTCTTAAAACGCGATATCGAATCTCATTTCTATGTTTCATGGTAAGATGTAATATGATTTGCGAAGTGTTATGTATTCCTCGTCTACACTTCAAATGAATGTGAATGCGACACTTCCTCGCTAGGAAATAGCGTTTGCAGATGTCTACGTATCGTAGCAATAGTGTTCTAATGCTTCTTAAAACGCGATATCGCATCTCATTTCTATGTTTCATGGTAAATTATAATATGATTTGCGAAGTATCATGTATTCCTCGTCTACACTTCAAATGAATGTAAATGCGACACTTCCTTGCAAGGAAATAGCGTTGCAGATGTCTATGTATCGAAGCAATAGAGTTCAAATGCTTCTTAAAACGAGATATTGCATCTCATATCTATGTTTCAAGATAAGATATAATATTCATTGCGAAGTGTTATGCATTCCTCGTCTACGATTCAAATGAATGTAAATGCGACACTTCTTTGCTAGGAAATAGCGTTTGCAAATGTTTACCTATCGTAGCAATAGTGTTCTAATGCTTCTTAAAACGCGATATCGCATCTTTTTTCTATGTTCCATGGTAAGATATAATATGATTTGCGAAGTATCATGTATTCCTCGTCTACACTTCAAATGAATGTAAATGCGACACTTCCTTGCAAGGAAATAGCGTTTGCAGATGTCTATGTATCGAAGCAATAGAGATCAAATGCTTCTTAAAACGAGATATTGCATCTCATATCTATGTTTCAAGATAAGATATAATATTCATTGCGAAGTGTTATGCATTCCTCGTCTACGATTCGAATGAATGTAAATGCGACACTTCTTTGCTAGGAAATAGCGTTTGCAAATGTTTACCTATCGTAGCAATAGTGTTCTAATGCTTCTTAAAACGCGATATCGCATCTTTTTTCTATCTTCCATGGTAAGATATAATATGATTTGCGAAGTGTCATGTATTCCTCGTCTACACTTCAAATGAATGTAAATGCGACACTTCCTTGCAAGGAAATAGCGTTTGCAGATGTCTACGTATCGAAGCAATAGAGTTCAAATGCTTCTTAAAACGCGATATCGCATCTCATATCTATGTTTCATGATAAGATATAATATTCATTGCGAAGTGTTATGCATTCCTCGTCTACGATTCAAATGAATGTAAAGGCGACACTTCCTTGCAAGGAAATAGCGTTTGCAGATGTCTACGTATCGTAGCAATAGAGTTCTAATGCTTCTTAAAACGCGATATTGCATCTCATTTCTATGTTTCATGGTAAGATATAATATGATTTGCGAAGTGTTATGTATTCCTCGTCTACACTTCAAATGAATGTGAATGCGATACTTCCTCGCTAGGAAATAGCGTTTGCAGATGTCTACGTATCGTAGCAATAGTGTTCTAATGCTTCTTAAAACGCGATATCGCATCTCATTTCTATGTTTCATGGTAAGATATAATATGATTTGCGAAGTATCATGTATTCCTCGTCTACACTTCAAATGAATGTAAATGCGACACTTCCTTGCAAGGAAATAGCGTTTGCAGATGTCTACGTATCGAAGCAATAGTGTTCAAATGCTTCTTAAAACGAGATATTGCATCTCATATCTATGCTTCATGATAAGATATAATATTCATTGCGAAGTGTTATGCATTCCTCGTCTACGATTCAAATGAATGTAAAGGCGACACTTCCTTGCAAGGAAATAGCGTTTGCAGATGTCTACGTATCGTAGCAATAGAGTTCTAATGCTTCTTAAAACGCGATATTGCATCTCATTTCTATGTTTCATGGTAAGATATAATATGATTTGCGAAGTGTTATGTATTCCTCGTCTACACTTCAAATGAATGTGAATGCGACACTTCCTCGCTAGGAAATAGCGTTTGCAGATGTCTACGTATCGTAGCAATAGTGTTCTAATGCTTCTTAAAACGCGATATCGCATCTCATTTCTATGTTTCATGGTAAAATATAATATGATTTGCGAAGTATCATGTATTCCTCGTCTACACTTCAAATGAATGTAAATGCGACACTTCCTTGCAAGGAAATAGCGTTTGCAGATGTCTATGTATCGAAGCAATAGAGTTCAAATGCTTCTTAAAACGAGATATTGCATCTCATATCTATGTTTCAAGATAAGATATAATATTCATTGCTAAGTGTTATGCATTCCTCGTCTACGATTCAAATGAATGTAAATGCGACACTTCTTTGCTAGGAAATAGCGTTTGCAAATGTTTACCTATCGTAGCAATAGTGTTCTAATGCTTCTTAAAACGCGATATCGCATCTTTTTTCTATGTTCCATGGTAAGATATAATATGATTTGCGATGTATCATGTATTCCTCGTCTACACTTCAAATGAATGTAAATGCGACACTTCCTCGCTAGGAAATAGCGTTTGCAGATGTCTACGTATCGTAGCAATAGCTTTCTAATGCTTCTTAAAACGCGATATCGAATCTCATTTCTATGTTTCATGGTAAGATATAATATGATTTGCGAAGTGTCATGTATGCCTCGTCTACACTTCAAATGAATGTGAATGCGACACTTCCTTGCAAGGAAATAGCGTTTGCAGATGTCTACGTATCGCAGCAATTGAGTTCAAATGCTTCCTAAAAAGAGATATGGCATCTCATTTCTATGTTTCATGATAAGATATAATATTCATTGCGAAGTGTTATGCATTCCTCGTCTACGATTCAAATGAATGTAAATGCGACACTTCCTTGCAAGGAAATAGCGTTTGCAGATGTCTACGTATCGAAGCAATAGAGTTCAAATGCTTCTTAAAACGAGATATTGCATCTCATATCTATGTTTCATGATAAGATATAATATTCATTGCGAAGTGTTATGCATTCCTCGTCTACAATTCAAATGAATGTAAATGCGACACTTCCTTGCTAGGAAATAGCATCTGCAGATGTCTAGGTATCGTGTAACGTCCGGCGTGCCGCCTTCCACCCCCCAGCGCCACCCACAGCATCCGGCAGCGACGCATCTACCGCCAGCCGCATCCAAGTGCGTGGAAAGAGCGCCTTCACACACGGGAAAGCAGACCGAACGCCGAGCTAAGGCAGCCAGATATCCACGAGCACCCAGGAGATCGACCGTACGACCGCGCGACGATGCGCGCTATCGCCAGAGTTGGGAGACATGCAGCCTCCAGCCGCACGAACAGATCACCGAGCATCTCACCGATTCGCCTACGCCATCCTCCCATTATTCTTATTTTGATAATGTATATTCATAAGAACGTCCTAGAATTAAGTACACGACACAACTAATGTACATACGCAAACAACACACACATAGTTCCTAATATATCTGCGAATTCTCATAGTCATAAGTTTCGATACGCCTAAGCAACCGTCCGACGCGCGCGGCTCACGCTTAACGCGAGCCGCGCCCCACTCCGACCGGCCGCCCCACTTCGCGGGCCGAGCGGCCACCCCACTCCGGGGTCCAGCGACTCGCACGCCACGCGACTCGAGGAGGTCGCGGACACGCGAGCTGAAGATCAGTTCCGATCAGTCCTTCGAACCGAGGAGTTCCAATCTCGCTCTCAATGCCTCAATCGGAGGTGTTTCTAATTCTACTTCAATTCTAGTTCAAGTCAATTCATTCCAATTCTAAACGTTAAGTCTATCTTTAACTTAGCCTTAGGGAAGTCAGTGTAAGCTTAGGTTTATATTAGAATATATTTTATTTTACCTTACATGTACAAGTTTAAATTTGATTATTATCCTCTAATTTCATTATTATCTACGAATTCTTCCACGAGCTATCGCGTGGATATCCATCATTCGAATCCAATCGCTAGTTGACCTTGGTAACCGGCTGGTTAGAGCGGACCGCCGCTTAACTTCGCCGATCCACAGCGGAAACTACGTGCGGATATAGTCGACGTTTCACCCTTCTGGACCGATAGGTTAGAGCGGACCGCCGCTTATCCGATTCGTATCCGGATTGCTGGAACTAGACGCGAATGTGTCTCAATCCGAAACGTAAAGCTCGACGTGCGGGCCGGAAGAATTACCTACGCCGACTTATGCGCGATTACTTGGGCATCGAAGCCCTTTCGTCTCTTCGTTCGAACACCACCGTTCCAGTGGCTCTTCAACAACCTGCTCCGTCGCCTTCTTCCGGCCAAGGCAAGCCGATCAGCACAGGAAACCCGCTACGTTGGAGACTCATCCCTCTTACGATCCAGCCTCGCAGCCCTTACGCAGGGACGATTCCGGAAAGCGATCCTCGACAGCAACAGTATCTCAGGAAGGGATACTAAATTAACAACGATTCAAGACAGCAAGGGTAGGATCTTTCCTATTTACCGCGATCGCGTTTTGAAAGTGTTCGTTGTCCCACGAAAGGAACCCGGAACCCGTCGCAATTAAGCGTGCCGAGTCCGTTTTCTGGCTGCGTGTCATCCGCGAATAAAACGGAAATTTTCCACCCTCGCGACGTGACAATCGTATCAATAGTGTTCTAATGCTTCTTAAAACGCGATGTCGCACCTCATTTCTATGTTTCATGGTAAGATGTAATATGATTTGCGAAGTGTTATGTATTCCTCGTCTACACTTCAAATGAATGTAAATGCGACACTTCCTTGCTAGGAAATAGCGTCTGCAGATGTCTACGTATCGTAGCAATACAGTTCATATGATTCTTAAAACGCGATATCGCATCTCATTTCTATGTTTCATGGTAAGATATAATATTCATTACGAAGTGTTATGCATTCCTCGTCTACGATTCAAATGAATGTAAATGCGACACTTCTTGCTAGGAAATAGCGTTTGCAGATGTCTACGAATCGTAGCAATAGCTTTCTAATGCTTCTTAAAACGCGATATCGAATCTCATTTCTATGTTTCATGGTAAGATATAATATTCATTACGAAGTGTTATGCATTCCTCGTCTACGATTCAAATGAATGTAAATGCGACACTTCTTTGCTAGGAAATAGCGTTTGCAAATGTCTACCTATCGTAGCAATAGTGTTCTAATGCTTCTTAAAACGCTATATCGCATCTTTTTTCTATGTTCCATGGTAAGATATAATATGATTTGCGAAGTATCATGTATTCCTCGTCTACACTACAAACGAATGTAAATGCGACACTTCCTTGCTAGGAAATAGCGTTTGCAGATGTCTACGTATCGTAGCAATAGCTTTCTAATGCTTCTTAAAACGCGATATCGCATCTCATCTCTATGTTTCATGGTAAGATATAATATGATTTGCGAAGTATCATGTATTCCTCGTCTACACTTCAAATGAATGTAAATGCGACACTTCCTTGCAAGGAAATAGCGATTGCAGATGTCTACGTATCGAAGCAATAGAGTTCAAATGCTTCCTTAAACGAGATATCGCATCTCATTTCTATGTTTCAAGGTAAGATTTAATATGATTTGCGAAGTATCATGTATTCCTCGTCTACACTACAAACGAATGTAAATGCGACACTTCCTTGCTAGGAAATAGCGTTTGCAGATGTCTACGTATCGTAGCAATAGCTTTCTAATGCTTCTTAAAACGCGATATCGCATCTCATCTCTATGTTTCATGGTAAGATATAATATGATTTGCGAAGTATCATGTATTCCTCGTCTACACTTCAAATGAATGTAAATGCGACACTTCCTTGCTAGGAAATAGCGTTTGCAGATGTCTACGTATCGTAGCAATAGCTTTCTAATGCTTCTTAAAACGCGATATCGCATCTCATTTCTATGTTTCATGGTAAAATATAATATGATTTGCGAAGTATCATGTATTCCTCGTCTACACTTCAAATGAATGTAAATGCGACACTTCCTTGCAAGGAAATAGCGTTTGCAGATGTCTATGTATCGAAGCAATAGAGTTCAAATGCTTCTTAAAACGAGATATTGCATCTCATATCTATGTTTCAAGATAAGATATAATATTCATTGCGAAGTGTTTTGCATTCCTCGTCTACACTTCAAACGAATGTAAATGCGACACTTTCTTGCTAGGAAATAGCGTCTGCAGATGTCTAGGTATCGTAGCAATAGCTTTCTAATGCTTCTTAAAACGCGATATCGCATCTCATCTCTATGTTTCATGGTAAGATATAATATGATTTGCGAAGTATCATGTATTCCTCGTCTACACTTCAAATGAATGTAAATGCGACACTTCCTTGCTAGGAAATAGCGTTTGCAGATGTCTACGTATCGTAGCAATAGCTTTCTAATGCTTCTTAAAACGCGATATCGCATCTCATTTCTATGTTTCATGGTAAAATATAATATGATTTGCGAAGTATCATGTATTCCTCGTCTACACTTCAAATGAATGTAAATGCGACACTTCCTTGCAAGGAAATAGCGTTTGCAGATGTCTATGTATCGAAGCAATAGAGTTCAAATGCTTCTTAAAACGAGATATTGCATCTCATATCTATGTTTCAAGATAAGATATAATATTCATTGCGAAGTGTTTTGCATTCCTCGTCTACACTTCAAACGAATGTAAATGCGACACCTCCTCGCTAGGAAATAGCGTTTGCAGATGTCTACGTATCGTAGCAATCGAGTTCTAATGCTTCTTAAAACGCGATATCGCATCTCATATCTATGTTTCATGGTAAGATATAATATGATTTGCGAAGTATCATGTATTCCTCGTCTACACTTCAAATGAATGTAAATGCGACACTTCCTTGCTAGGAAATAGCGTCTGCAGATGTCTAGGTATCGTAGCAATAGAGTTCTAATGCTTCTTAAAACGCGATATCGCATCTCATTTCTATGTCTCATGGTAAGATATAATATTATTTGCGAAGTGTTATGTATTCCTCGTCTACACTTCAAATGAATGTAAATGCGACACTTCCTTGCTAGGAAATAGCGTTTGCAGATGTATACGTATCGTAGCAATAGATTTCTGATGCTTCTTAAAATGCGATATCGCATCTCATTTCTATGTTTCAAGGTAAGATTTAATATGATTTGCGAAGTATCATGTATTCCTCGTCTACACAACAAACAAATGTAAATGCGACACTTCCTTGCTGGGAAATAGCGTTTGCAGATGTCTACGTATCGAAGCAATAGAGTTCAAATGTTTCTAAAAACAAGATATCGCATCTCAATTCTATGTTTCATGGTAAGATATAACATGATTTGCGAAGTGTTATGTATTCCTCGTCTACACTTCAAATGAATGTAAATGCGACACTTGTTTGCTAGGAAATAGCGTTTGCAAATGTCTACATATCGTAGCAATAGTGTTCTAATGCTTCTTAAAACGCGATATCGCATCTCATTTCTATGTTTCATGGTAAGATATAATATGATTTGCGAAGTATCATGTATTCCTCGTCTACACTTCAAATGAATATAAATGCGACACTTCCTTGCTAGGAAATAGCGTTTGCAGATGTCTAGGTATCGTAGCAATAGAGTTCTAATGCTTCTTAAAACGCGATATCGCATCTCATTTCTATGTCTCATGGTAAGATATAATATTATTTGCGAAGTGTTATGTATTCCTCGTCTACACTTCAAATGAATGTAAATGCGACACTTCCTTGCTAGGAAATAGCGTTTGCAGATGTATACGTATCGTAGCAATAGATTTCTGATGCTTCTTAAAATGCGATATCGCATCTCATTTCTATGTTTCAAGGTAAGATTTAATATGATTTGCGAAGTATCATGTATTCCTCGTCTACACAACAAACAAATGTAAATGCGACACTTCCTTGCTGGGAAATAGCGTTTGCAGATGTCTACGTATCGAAGCAATAGAGTTCAAATGTTTCTAAAAACAAGATATCGCATCTCAATTCTATGTTTCATGGTAAGATATAACATGATTTGCGAAGTGTTATGTATTCCTCGTCTACACTTCAAATGAATGTAAATGCGACACTTGTTTGCTAGGAAATAGCGTTTGCAAATGTCTACATATCGTAGCAATAGTGTTCTAATGCTTCTTAAAACGCGATATCGCATCTCATTTCTATGTTTCATGGTAAGATATAATATGATTTGCGAAGTATCATATATTCCTCGTCTACACTTCAAATGAATGTAAATGCGACACTTCCTTGCTAGGAAATAGCGTTTGCAGATGCCTACGTATCGTTAGCAATAGCTTTCTATTGCTTCTTAAAACGCGATATCGCATCTCATTTCTATGTTTCATGGTAAGATATAATATGATTTGCGAAGTGTCATGTATTCCTCGTCTACACTTCAAATGAATGTAAATGCGACACTTCCTTGCAAGGAAATAGCGTTTGCAGATGTCTACGTATCGTAGCAATAGAGTTCTTATGATTCTTAAAACGCGATATCGCATCTCATTTCTATGTTTCATGGTAAGATATAATATGATTTGCGAAGTGTTATGTATTCCTCGTCTACACTTCAAATCAATGTGAATGCGACACTTCCTCGCTAGGAAATAGCGTTTGCAGATGCCTACGTATCGATAGCAATATGGTTCTTATGATTCTTAAAAGGCGATATTGCATCTCATTTCTATGTTTCATGGTAAGATATAATATGATTTGCGAAGAGTTATGTATTCCTCGTCTACACTTCAAATCAATGTGAATGCGACACTTCCTCGCTAGGAAATAGCGTTTGCAGATGCCTACGTATCGTTAGCAATAGCTTTCTATTTCTTCTTAAAACGCGATATCGCATCTCATTTCTATGTTTCATGGTAAGATATAATATGATTTGCGAAGTGTCATGTATTCCTCGTCTACACTTCAAATGAATGTAAATGCGACACTTCCTTGCAAGGAAATAGCGTTTGCAAATGTCTACCTATCGTAGCAATAGTGTTCTAATGCTTCTTAAAACGCGATATCGCATCTCATTTCTATGTTTCATGGTAAGATATAATATGATTTGCGAAGTATCATGTATTCCTCGTCTACACTTCAAATGAATGTAAATGCGACACTTCCTTGCTAGGAAATAGCGTCTGCAGATGTCTAGGCATCGTAGCAATAGAGTTCTAATGCATCTTAAAACGCGATATCGCATCTCATTTCTATGTTTCATGGTAAGATATAATATGATTTGCGAAGTGTTATGCATTCCTCGTCTACGATTCAAATGAATGTAAATGCGACACTTCCTTGCAAGGAAATAGCGTTTGCAGATGTCTACGTATCGTAGCAATAGAGTTCATATGATTCTTAAAACGCGATATCGCATCTCGTTTCTATGTTTCTTGGTAAGATATAACATGATTTGCGAAGTGTTATGTATTCCTCGTCTACACTTCAAATGAATGTGAATGCGACACTTCCTCGCTAGGAAATAGCGTTTGCAGATGCCAACGTATCGTTAGCAATAGCTTTCTAATGCTTCTTAAAACGCGATATCGCATCTCATTTCTGTGTTTCATGGTAAGATATAATATGATTTGCGAAGTGTCATGTATTCCTCGTCTACACTTCAAATGAATGTAAATGCGACACTTCCTTGCAAGGAAATAGCGTTTGCAGATGTCTACGTATCGTAGCAATAGAGTTCTTATGATTCTTAAAACGCGATATCGCATCTCATTTCTATGTTTCATGGTAAGATATAATATGATTTGCGAAGTGTTATGTATTCCTCGTCTACACTTCAAATGAATGTAAATGCGACACTTCCTCGCTAGGAAATAGCGTTCGCAGATGTCTACGTATCGTACCAATAGAGTTCTAATGCTTCTTAAAACGCGATATCGCATCTCATTTCTATGTTTCATGGTAAGATATAATATGATTTGCGAAGTGTTATGTATTCCTCGTCTACACTTCAAATCAATGTGAATGCGACACTTCCTCGCTAGGAAATAGCGTTTGCAGATGCCTACGTATCGATAGCAATATGGTTCTTATGATTCTTAAAAGGCGATATTGCATCTCATTTCTATGTTTCATGGTAAGATATAATATGATTTGCGAAGAGTTATGTATTCCTCGTCTACACTTCAAATCAATGTGAATGCGACACTTCCTCGCTAGGAAATAGCGTTTGCAGATGCCTACGTATCGTTAGCAATAGCTTTCTATTTCTTCTTAAAACGCGATATCGCATCTCATTTCTATGTTTCATGGTAAGATATAATATGATTTGCGAAGTGTCATGTATTCCTCGTCTACACTTCAAATGAATGTAAATGCGACACTTCCTTGCAAGGAAATAGCGTTTGCAAATGTCTACCTATCGTAGCAATAGTGTTCTAATGCTTCTTAAAACGCGATATCGCATCTCATTTCTATGTTTCATGGTAAGATATAATATGATTTGCGAAGTATCATGTATTCCTCGTCTACACTTCAAATGAATGTAAATGCGACACTTCCTTGCTAGGAAATAGCGTCTGCAGATGTCTAGGCATCGTAGCAATAGAGTTCTAATGCATCTTAAAACGCGATATCGCATCTCATTTCTATGTTTCATGGTAAGATATAATATGATTTGCGAAGTGTTATGCATTCCTCGTCTACGATTCAAATGAATGTAAATGCGACACTTCCTTGCAAGGAAATAGCGTTTGCAGATGTCTACGTATCGTAGCAATAGAGTTCATATGATTCTTAAAGCGCGATATCGCATCTCGTTTCTATGTTTCTTGGTAAGATATAACATGATTTGCGAAGTGTTATGTATTCCTCGTCTACACTTCAAATGAATGTGAATGCGACACTTCCTCGCTAGGAAATAGCGTTTGCAGATGCCAACGTATCGTTAGCAATAGCTTTCTAATGCTTCTTAAAACGCGATATCGCATCTCATTTCTGTGTTTCATGGTAAGATATAATATGATTTGCGAAGTGTCATGTATTCCTCGTCTACACTTCAAATGAATGTAAATGCGACACTTCCTTGCAAGGAAATAGCGTTTGCAGATGTCTACGTATCGTAGCAATAGAGTTCTTATGATTCTTAAAACGCGATATCGCATCTCATTTCTATGTTTCATTTTAAGATATAGTATGATTTGCGAAGTGTTATGTATTCCTCGTCTACACTTCAAATGCATGTAAATGCGACACTTCCTTGCTAGGAAATAGCGTTTGCAAATGTCTACCTATCGTAGCGATAGTGTTCTAATGCTTCTTAAAACGCGATATCGCATCTCATTTCTATGTTTCATGGTAAGATATAATATGATTTGCGAAGTATCATGTATTCCTCGTCTACACTTCAAATGAATGTAAATGGGACACTTCCTTGCTAGGAAATAGCGTCTGCAGATGTCTAGGTATCGTAGCAATAGAGTTCTAATGCTTCTTAAAACGCGATATCGCATCTCATTTCTATGTTTCATGGTAAGATATAATATGATTTGCGAAGAGTTATGTATTCCTCGTCTACACTTCAAAGAAATGAAAATACGACACTTCTTTGCTAGGAAATAGCGTTTGCAAATGTCTACCTATCGTAGCAATAGTGTTCTAATGCTTATTAAAACGCGATATCGCATCTCATTTCTATGTTTCATGGTAAGATATAATATGATTTGCGAAGTATCATGTATTCCTCGTCTACACTTCAAATGAATGTAAATGCGACACTTCCTTGCTAGGAAGTAGCGTCTGCAGATGTCTAGGCATCGTAGCAATAGAGTTCTAATGCATCTTAAAACGCGATATCGCATCTCATTTCTATGTTTCATGGTAAGATATAATATGATTTGCGAAGTGTTATGTATTCCTCGTCTACGATTCAAATGAATGTAAATGCGACACTTCTTTGCTAGGAAATAGGGTTTGCAAATGTCTACCTATCGTAGCAATAGTGTTCTAATGCTTCTTAAAACGCGATATCGCATCTCATTTCTATGTTTCATGGTAAGATATAATATGATTTGCGAAGTATCATGTATTCCTCGTCTACACTTCAAATGAATGTAAATGCGACACCTCCTTGCTAGGAAATAGCGTTTGCAGATGTCTAGGCATCGTAGCAATAGAGTTCTAATGCATCTTAAAACGCGAGATCGCATCTCATTTCTATGTTTCATGGTAATTTATAATATGATTTGCGAAGTGTTATGCATTCCTCGTCTACGATTCAAATGAATGTAAATGCGACACTTCCTTGCAAGGAAATAGCGTTTGCAGATGTCTACGTATCGTAGCAATAGAGTTCATATGATTCCTAAAACGCGATATCGCATCTTGTTTCTATGTTTCTTGGTAAGATATAACATGATTTGCGAAGTGTTATGTATTCCTCGTCTACACTTCAAATGAATCTGAATGCGACACTTCTTCGCTAGGAAATAGCGTTTGCAGATGCCTACGTATCGTTAGCAATAACTTTCTAATGCTTCTTAAAACGCGATATCGCATCTCATTTCTATGTTTCATGGTAAGATATAATATGATTT
>NW_027490330.1:0-79342 GCF_050948175.1 Xylocopa sonorina
GAGATGCGATATCGCGTTTTAAGAAGCATTAGAAAGCTATTTCTACGATACGTAGACATCTGCAAACGCTATGTCCTAGCGTGGAAGTATCGCATTCACAGTCATTTGAAGTATAGACGAGGAATACATAACACTTCGCAAATCATGTTATATCTTACCATGAAACATAGAAATGAGATGCGACATCGCGTTTTGAGAATCATATGAACTCTATCGCTACGATACGTAGACATCTGCAAACGCAATTTCCTTGCAAGGAAGTGACGCATTTACATTCATTTGAATCGTATACGAGGAATGCATAACACTTCGCAATGAATATTATATCTTACCATGAAACATAGAAATGAGATGCGATATCGCGTTTTAAGAAGCATTAGAACACCATTGCTACGATAGGTAGACATTTGCAAATGCTATTTTCTTGCAAGGAGGTGTCGCAATTGCATTCATTTGAAGTGTAGACGAGGAATACATAACACTTCGCAAATCATATTATATCTTACCATGAAACATAGAATTGAGATCGTTATCGCGTTTTAAGAATCATAAGAACTCCATTGCTACGATACGTAGACATCTGCAAACGCTATTTCCTTGCAAGGAAGTGTCGCATTTACATTCATTTGTAGTGTAGACGAGGAATAAATGACACTTCGCAAATCATATTATATCTTACCATGAAACATAGAAATGAGATGCTATATCGCGTTTTAAGAAGCATTAGAAATCTATTTCTACGATACGTAGACATCTGCAAACGCTATTTCTTTGCAAGGAAGTGTCGCATTTACATTCATTTGAAGTGTAGACGAGGAATCCACAACACTTCGCAAATCATATTATATCTTACCATGAAACATAGAAATGAGATGCGATATCGCGTTTTAAGAAGTCATTAGAACCCTATTGCTACGATAGGTAGACATCTGCAAACGCTATTTCCTTGCAAGGAAGTGTCGCATTTACATTCATTTGAAGTGTAGACGAGGAATACATAACACTTCGCAAATCATATTATATCTTACCATGAAACATAGAAATGAGATGCGATATCGCGTTTAAAGAAGCATTAGAAATCTATTGCTACGATACGTAGACATCTGCAAACGCTATTTCCTTGCAAGGAAGTGTCGCATTTACATTCATTTGAAGTGTAGACGAGGAATACATAACACTTCGCAAATCATAGTATATCTTACCATGAAACATAGAATTGAGATCGATACCGCGTTTTAAGAATCATAAGAACTCCATTGCTATGATACGTAGACATCTGCAAACGCTATTTCCTTGCAAGGAAGTGTCGCATTTACATTCATTTGAAGTGTAGACGAGGAATACATGACACTTCGCAAATCATATTATATCTTACCATGAAACATAGAATTGAGATCGATATCGCGTTTTAAGAATCATAAGAACTCCATTGCTACGATACGTAGACATCTGCAAACGCTATTTCCTTGCAAGGAAGTGTCGCATTTACATTCATTTGAAGTGTAGACGAGGAATACATAACACTTCGCAAATCATATTATATCTTGCCATGAAACATAGAAATGAGATGCGATATCGCGTTTTAAGAAGCATTAGAAATCTATTGCTACGATACGTAGACATCTGCAAACGCTATTTCCTTGCAAGGAAGTGTCGCAATTACATTCATTTGAAGTGTAGACGAGGAATACATAACACTTCGCAAATCATATTATATCTTACCATGAAACATAGAATTGAGATCGATACCGCGTTTTAAGAATCATAAGAACTTCATTGCTATGATACGTAGACATCTGCAAACGCTATTTCCTTGCAAGGAAGTGTCGCATTTACATTCATTTGAAGTGTAGACGAGGAATACATGACACTTCGCAAATCATATTATATCTTACCATGAAACATAGAATTGAGATCGATATCGCGTTTTAAGAATCATAAGAACTCCATTGCTACGATACGTAGACATCTGCAAACGCTATTTCCTTGCAAGGAAGTGTCGCATTTACATTCATTTGAAGTGTAGACGAGGAATACATGACACTTCGCAAAAACATATTGTATCTTACCATGAAACATAGAAATGAGATGCGATATCGCGTTTTAAGAAGCATTAGAAAGCTATTTCTACGATACGTAGACATCTGCAAACGCTATGTCCTAGCGTGGAAGTATCGCATTCACAGTCATTTGAAGTATAGACGAGGAATACATAACACTTCGCAAATCATATTATATCTTACCAGGAAACATAGAAATGAGATGCGATATCGCGTTTTAAGAAGCATTAGAAATCTATTGCTACGATACGTAGACATCTGCAAACGCTATTTCCTTGCAAGGAAGTGTCGCATTTACATTCATTTGAAGTGCAGACGAGGAATACATAACACTTCGCAAATCATATTATATCTTACCATGAAACATAGAATTGAGATCGATACCGCGTTTTAAGAATCATAAGAACTCCATTGCTATGATACGTAGACATCTGCAAACGCTATTTCCTTGCAAGGAAGTGTCGCATTTACATTCATTTGAAGTGTAGACGAGGAATACATGACACTTCGCAAATCATATTATATCTTACCATGAAACATAGAATTGAGATCGATATCGCGTTTTAAGAATCATAAGAACTCCATTGCTACGATACGTAGACATCTGCAAACGCTATTTCCTTGCAAGGAAGTGTCGCATTTACATTCATTTGAAGTGTAGACGAGGAATACATGACACTTCGCAAAACATATTGTCTCTTACCATGAAACATAGAAATGAGATGCGATATCGCGTTTTAAGAAGCATTAGAAAGCTATTTCTACGATACGTAGACATCTGCAAACGCTATGTCCTAGCGTGGAAGTATCGCATTCACAGTCATTTGAAGTATAGACGAGGAATACATAACACTTCGCAAATCATGTTATATCTTACCATGAAACATAGAAATGAGATGCGACATCGCGTTTTGAGAATCATATGAACTCTATCGCTACGATACGTAGACATCTGCAAACGCAATTTCCTTGCAAGGAAGTGACGCATTTACATTCATTTGAATCGTATACGAGGAATGCATAACACTTCGCAATGAATATTATATCTTACCATGAAACATAGAAATGAGATGCGATATCGCGTTTTAAGAAGCATTAGAACACCATTGCTACGATAGGTAGACATTTGCAAATGCTATTTTCTTGCAAGGAGGTGTCGCAATTGCATTCATTTGAAGTGTAGACGAGGAATACATAACACTTCGCAAATCATATTATATCTTACCATGAAACATAGAATTGAGATCGTTATCGCGTTTTAAGAATCATAAGAACTCCATTGCTACGATACGTAGACATCTGCAAACGCTATTTCCTTGCAAGGAAGTGTCGCATTTACATTCATTTGTAGTGTAGACGAGGAATAAATGACACTTCGCAAATCATATTATATCTTACCATGAAACATAGAAATGAGATGCTATATCGCGTTTTAAGAAGCATTAGAAATCTATTTCTACGATACGTAGACATCTGCAAACGCTATTTCTTTGCAAGGAAGTGTCGCATTTACATTCATTTGAAGTGTAGACGAGGAATCCACAACACTTCGCAAATCATATTACATCTTACCATGAAACATAGAAATGAGATGCGATATCGCGTTTTAAGAAGTCATTAGAACCCTATTGCTACGATAGGTAGACATCTGCAAACGCTATTTCCTTGCAAGGAAGTGTCGCATTTACATTCATTTGAAGTGTAGACGAGGAATACATAACACTTCGCAAATCATATTATATCTTACCATGAAACATAGAAATGAGATGCGATATCGCGTTTAAAGAAGCATTAGAAATCTATTGCTACGATACGTAGACATCTGCAAACGCTATTTCCTTGCAAGGAAGTGTCGCATTTACATTCATTTGAAGTGTAGACGAGGAATACATAACACTTCGCAAATCATAGTATATCTTACCATGAAACATAGAATTGAGATCGATACCGCGTTTTAAGAATCATAAGAACTCCATTGCTATGATACGTAGACATCTGCAAACGCTATTTCCTTGCAAGGAAGTGTCGCATTTACATTCATTTGAAGTGTAGACGAGGAATACATGACACTTCGCAAATCATATTATATCTTACCATGAAACATAGAATTGAGATCGATATCGCGTTTTAAGAATCATAAGAACTCCATTGCTACGATACGTAGACATCTGCAAACGCTATTTCCTTGCAAGGAAGTGTCGCATTTACATTCATTTGAAGTGTAGACGAGGAATACATAACACTTCGCAAATCATATTATATCTTGCCATGAAACATAGAAATGAGATGCGATATCGCGTTTTAAGAAGCATTAGAAATCTATTGCTACGATACGTAGACATCTGCAAACGCTATTTCCTTGCAAGGAAGTGTCGCAATTACATTCATTTGAAGTGTAGACGAGGAATACATAACACTTCGCAAATCATATTATATCTTACCATGAAACATAGAATTGAGATCGATACCCGCGTTTTTAAGAATCATAAGAACTTCATTGCTATGATACGTAGACATCTGCAAACGCTATTTCCTTGCAAGGAAGTGTCGCATTTACATTCATTTGAAGTGTAGACGAGGAATACATGACACTTCGCAAATCATATTATATCTTACCATGAAACATAGAATTGAGATCGATATCGCGTTTTAAGAATCATAAGAACTCCATTGCTACGATACGTAGACATCTGCAAACGCTATTTCCTTGCAAGGAAGTGTCGCATTTACATTCATTTGAAGTGTAGACGAGGAATACATGACACTTCGCAAAACATATTGTATCTTACCATGAAACATAGAAATGAGATGCGATATCGCGTTTTAAGATGCATTAGAAAGCTATTTCTACGATACGTAGACATCTGCAAACGCTATGTCCTAGCGTGGAAGTATCGCATTCACAGTCATTTGAAGTATAGACGAGGAATACATAACACTTCGCAATCATGTTATATCTTACCATGAAACATAGAAATGAGATGCGACATCGCGTTTTGAGAATCATATGAACTCTATCGCTACGATACGTAGATATCTGCAAACGCTATTTCCTTGCAAGGAAGTGTCGCATTTACTTTCATTTGAAGTGTTGACGAGGAATACATAACACTTCGCAACTCATATTATATCTTACCATGAAGCATAGAAATGAGATGCGATATCGCGTTTTAAGAATCATAAGAACTTTATTGCTACGATACGTAGACATCTGCAAACGCTATTTCCTTGCAAGGAAGTGTCGCATTTACATTCATTTGAATCGTATACGAGGAATGCATAACACTTCGCAATGAATATTATATCTTACCATGAAACATAGAAATGGGATGCGATATCGCGTTTTAAGAAGCATTAGAACACTATTGCTTACGATAGGTAGACATTTGCAAACGCTATTTTCTTGCAAGGAGGTGTCGCAATTACATTCATTTGAAGTGTAGACGAGGAATACATAACACTTCGCAAATCATATTATATCTTACCATGAAACATAGAATTGAGATGCGATATCGCGTTTTAAGAAGCATTAGAAACCTATTGCTACGATACGTAGACATCTGCAAACGCTATTTCCTTGCAAGGAAGTGTCGCATTTACATTCATTTGAAGTGTAGACGAGCAATACATGACACTTCGCAAATCATATTACATCTTACCATGAAACATAGAAATGAGATGCGATATCGCGTTTTAAGAAGCATTAGAAACCTATTGCTACGATACGTAGACATCTGCAAACGCTATTTCTTTGCAAGGAAGTGTCGCATTTTACATTCATTTGAAGTGTAGACGAGGAATACATAACACTTGGCAAATCATATTATCATACCGTGAAACATAGAAATGAAATGCGATATCGCGTTTTAAGAATCATAAAAACTATATTGCTACGTTACGTAGACATCTGCAAACGCTATTTCCTTGCAAGGAAGTGTCGCATTCTCATTCATTTGAATCGTGGACGAGGAATGCATAACACTTCGCAATGAATATTATATCTTATCATGAAACATAGATATGAGATGCAATATCTCGTTATAAGAAGCATTAGAAATCTATTGCTACGATACGTAGACATCTGCAAACGCTATTTCCTTGCAAGGAAGTGTCGCATTTACATTCATTTGAAGTGTAGACGAGGAATACATAACACTTCGCAAATCATATTATATCTTTCCATGAAACATAGAAATGAGATGCGACATCGCGTTTTAAGAAGCATTAGAACACTATTGCTATGATAGGTAGACATCTGCAAACGCTATTTCCGTGCAAGGAAGTGTCGCATTTACATTCATTTGAAGTGTAGACGAGGAATACATAACACTTCGCAAATCATATTATATCTTACCATGAAACATAGAATTGAGATCGATATCGCGTTTTAAGAATCATAAGAACTCCATTGCTACGATACGTAGACATCTGCAAACGCTATTTCCTTGCAAGGAAGTGTCGCATTTACTTTCATTTGAAGTGTAGACGAGGAATACATGACACTTCGCAAATCATATTATATTTTACCATGAAACATAGAAATGAGATGCGATATCGCGTTTTAAGAAGCATTAGAAACCTATTGCTACGATAACGTAGACATCTGCAAACGCTATTTCCTTGCAAGGAAGTGTCGCATTTACATTCATTTGAAGTGTAGACGAGCAATACATGACACTTCGCAAATCATATTATATCTTACCATGAAACATAGAAATGAGATGCGATATCGCGTTTTAAGAAGCATTAGAAACCTATTGCTACGATACGTAGACATCTGCAAACGCTATTTCTTTGCAAGGAAGTGTCGCATTTACATTCATTTGAAGTGTAGACGAGGAATACATAACACTTGGCAAATCATATTATCATACCGTGAAACATAGAAATGAAATGCGATATCGGCGTTTTAAGAATCATAAAAACTATATTGCTACGATACGTAGACACCTGCAAACGCTATTTCCTTGCAAGGAAGTGTCGCATTCTCATTCATTTGAATCGTGGACGAGGAATACATAACACTTCGCAAATCATATTATATCTTACCATGAAACATAGAATTGAGATCGATACCGCGTTTTAAGACTCATAAGAACTCCATTGCGACGATACGTAGACATCTGCAAACGCTATTTCCTTGCAAGGAAGTGTCGCATTTACATTCATTTGAAGTGTAGACGAGGAATACATGACACTTCGCAAATCATATTATATCTTACCATGAACCATAGAAATGAGTTGCGATATCGCGTATTAAGAATCATAAGAACTTTATTGCTACGATACGTAGACATCTGCAAACGCTATTTCCTAGCGAGGAAGTGTCGCATTCACAATCATTTGAAGTGTAGACTAGGAATACATAACACTTCGCAACTCATATTATATCTTACCATGAAACATAGAATTGAGATCGTTATCGCGTTTTAAGAAGCATTAGAAATCTATTTCTACGATACGTAGACATCTGCAAACGCTATTTCTTTGCAAGGAAGTGTCGCATTTACATTCATTTGAAGTGTAGACGAGGAATCCACAACACTTCGCAAATCATATTATATCTTACCATGAAACATAGAATTGAGATCGATATCGCGTTTTAAGAATCATAAGAACTCCATTGCTACGATACGTAGACATCTGCAAACGCTATTTCCTTGCAAGGAAGTGTCGCATTTACATTCATTTGAAGTGTAGACGAGGAATACATGACACTTCGCAAAACATATTGTATCTTACCATGAAACATAGAAATGAGATGCGATATCGCGTTTTAAGAAGCATTAGAAAGCTATTTCTACGATACGTAGACATCTGCAAACGCTATGTCCTAGCGTGGAAGTATCGCATTCACAGTCATTTGAAGTATAGACGAGGAATACATAACACTTCGCAAATCATGTTATATCTTACCATGAAACATAGAAATGAGATGCGACATCGCGTTTTGAGAATCATATGAACTCTATCGCTACGATACGTAGATATCTGCAAACGCTATTTCCTTGCAAGGAAGTGTCGCATTTACATTCATTGAAGTGTAGACGAGGAATACATGACACTTCGCAAATCATATTATATCTTACCATGAAACATAGAATTGAGATCGATATCGCGTTTTAAGAATCATAAGAACTCCATTGCTACGATACGTAGACATCTGCAAACGCTATTTCCTTGCAAGGAAGTGTCGCATTTACATTCATTTGAAGTGTAGACGAGGAATACATGACACTTCGCAAAACATATTGTATCTTACCATGAAACATAGAAATGAGATGCGATATCGCGTTTTAAGAAGCATTAGAAAGCTATTTCTACGATACGTAGACATCTGCAAACGCTATGTCCTAGCGTGGAAGTATCGCATTCACAGTCATTTGAAGTATAGACGAGGAATACATAACACTTCGCAAATCATGTTATATCTTACCATGAAACATAGAAATGAGATGCGACATCGCGTTTTGAGAATCATATGAACTCTATCGCTACGATACGTAGATATCTGCAAACGCTATTTCCTTGCAAGGAAGTGTCGCATTTACTTTCATTTGAAGTGTTGACGAGGAATACATAACACTTCGCAAATCATATAATATCTTACCTTGAAACATAGAAATGAGATGCGATATCGCGTTTTAAGAATCATAAGAAATCTATTGCTACGATACGTAGACATCTGCAAACGCTATTTCCTTGCAAGGAAGTGTCGCATTCTCATTCATTTGAATCGTAGGCGAGGAATGCATAAACACTTCGCAATGAATATTATATCTTATAATGAAACATAGATATGAGATGCAATATGTCGTTATAAGAAGCATTAGAAATCTATTGCCACGATACGTAGACATCTGCAGACGCTATTTCCTAGCAAGGATGTGTCGTATTTACATTCATTTGAAGTGTAGACGAGGAATACATGACACTTCGCAAATCATATTATATCTTACCATGAAACATAGAAATGAGATGCGATATCGCGTTTTAAGAAGCATTAGAAACCTATTGCTACGATACGTAGACATCTGCAAACGCTATTTCCTTGCAAGGAAGTGTCGCATTTACATTCATTTGAAGTGTAGACGAGGAATACATAACACATCGCAAATCATATTATATCTTACCATGAAACATAGAATTGAGATCGATACCGCGTTTTAAGAATCATAAGAACTCCATTGCTATGATACGTAGACATCTGCAAACGCTATTTCCTTGCAAGGAAGTGTCGCATTTACATTCATTTGAAGTGTAGACGAGGAATACATGACACTTCGCAAATCATATTATATCTTACCATGAAACATAGAATTGAGATCGATATCGCGTTTTAAGAATCATAAGAACTCCATTGCTACGATACGTAGACATCTGCAAACGCTATTTCCTTGCAAGGAAGTGTCGCATTTACATTCATTTGAAGTGTAGACGAGGAATACATGACACTTCGCAAAACATATTGTATCTTACCATGAAACATAGAAATGAGATGCGATATCGCGTTTTAAGAAGCATTAGAAAGCTATTTCTACGATACGTAGACATCTGCAAACGCTATGTCCTAGCGTGGAAGTATCGCATTCACAGTCATTTGAAGTATAGACGAGGAATACATAACACTTCGCAAATCATGTTATATCTTACCATGAAACATAGAAATGAGATGCGACATCGCGTTTTGAGAATCATATGAATTCTATCGCTACGATACGTAGACATCTGCAAACGCTATTTCCTTGCAAGGAAGTGTCGCATTTACATTCATTTGAAGTGTAGACGAGGAATACATAACACTTCGCAAATCATAGTATATCTTACCATGAAACATAGAATTGAGATCGATACCGCGTTTTAAGAATCATAAGAACTCCATTGCTATGATACGTAGACATCTGCAAACGCTATTTCCTTGCAAGGAAGTGTCGCATTTACATTCATTTGAAGTGTAGACGAGGAATACATGACACTTCGCAAATCATATTATATCTTACCATGAAACATAGAATTGAGATCGATATCGCGTTTTAAGAATCATAAGAACTCCATTGCTACGATACGTAGACATCTGCAAACGCTATTTCCTTGCAAGGAAGTGTCGCATTTACATTCATTTGAAGTGTAGACGAGGAATACATAACACTTCGCAAATCATATTATATCTTGCCATGAAACATAGAAATGAGATGCGATATCGCGTTTTAAGAAGCATTAGAAATCTATTGCTACGATACGTAGACATCTGCAAACGCTATTTCCTTGCAAGGAAGTGTCGCAATTACATTCATTTGAAGTGTAGACGAGGAATACATAACACTTCGCAAATCATATTATATCTTACCATGAAACATAGAATTGAGATCGATACCGCGTTTTAAGAATCATAAGAACTTCATTGCTATGATACGTAGACATCTGCAAACGCTATTTCCTTGCAAGGAAGTGTCGCATTTACATTCATTTGAAGTGCAGACGAGGAATACATGACACTTCGCAAATCATATTATATCTTACCATGAAACATAGAATTGAGATCGATATCGCGTTTTAAGAATCATAAGAACTCCATTGCTACGATACGTAGACATCTGCAAACGCTATTTCCTTGCAAGGAAGTGTCGCATTTACATTCATTTGAAGTGTAGACGAGGAATACATGACACTTCGCAAAACATATTGTATCTTACCATGAAACATAGAAATGAGATGCGATATCGCGTTTTAAGATGCATTAGAAAGCTATTTCTACGATACGTAGACATCTGCAAACGCTATGTCCTAGCGTGGAAGTATCGCATTCACAGTCATTTGAAGTATAGACGAGGAATACATAACACTTCGCAAATCATGTTATATCTTACCATGAAACATAGAAATGAGATGCGACATCGCGTTTTGAGAATCATATGAACTCTATCGCTACGATACGTAGATATCTGCAAACGCTATTTCCTTGCAAGGAAGTGTCGCATTTACTTTCATTTGAAGTGTTGACGAGGAATACATAACACTTCGCAAATCATATAATATCTTACCTTGAAACATAGAAATGAGATGCGATATCGCGTTTTAAGAATCATAAGAAATCTATTGCTACGATACGTAGACATCTGCAAACGCTATTTCCTTGCAAGGAAGTGTCGCATTCTCATTCATTTGAATCGTAGACGAGGAATGCATAACACTTCGCAATGAATATTATATCTTATAATGAAACATAGATATGAGATGCAATATGTCGTTTTAAGAAGCATTTGAACTCTATTGCCACTATACGTAGACATCTGCAGACGCTATTTCCTAGCAAGGAAGTGTCGCATTTACATTCATTTGTAGTGTAGACGAGGAATACATGACACTTCGCAGATCTTATTATATCTTACCATGAACCATAGAAATGAGATGCGATATCGCGTATTACGAATCATAAGAACTTTATTGCTACGATACGTAGACATCTGCAAACGCTATTTCCTAGCGAGGAAGTGTCGCATTCACAATCATTTGAAGTGTAGACGAGGAATACATAACACTTCGCAACTCATATTATATCTTACCATGAAGCATAGAAATGAGATGCGATATCGCGTTTTAAGAATCATAAGAACTTTATTGCTACGATACGTAGACATCTGCAAACGCTATTTCCTTGCAAGGAAGTGTCGCATTTACATTCATTTGAATCGTATACGAGGAATGCATAACACTTCGCAATGAATATTATATCTTACCATGAAACATAGAAATGGGATGCGATATCGCGTTTTAAGAAGCATTAGAACACTATTGCTACGATAGGTAGACATTTGCAAACGCTATTTTCTTGCAAGGAGGTGTCGCAATTACATTCATTTGAAGTGTAGACGAGGAATACATAACACTTCGCAAATCATATTATATCTTACCATGAAACATAGAATTGAGATCGTTATCGCGTTTTAAGAAGCATTAGAAATCTATTTCTACGATACGTAGACATCTGCAAACGCTATTTCTTTGCAAGGAAGTGTCGCATTTACATTCATTTGAAGTGTAGACGAGGAATCCACAACACTTCGCAAATCATATTATATCTTACCATGAAACATAGAAATGAGATGCGATATCGCGTTTTAAGAAGCATTAGAACCCTATTGCTACGATATGTAGACATCTGCAAACGCTATTTCCTTGCAAGGAAGTGTCGCATTTACATTCATTTGAAGTGTAGACGAGGAATACACAACACTTCGCAAATCATATTATATCTTGCCATGAAACATAGAAATGAGATGCGATATCGCGTTTTAAGAAGCATTAGAAATCTATTGCTACGATACGTAGACATCTGCAAACGCTATTTCCTTGCAAGGAAGTGTCGCATTTACATTCATTTGAAGTGTAGACGAGGAATACATAACACTTCGCAAATCATATTATATCTTACCATGAAACATAGAATTGAGATCGATACCGCGTTTTAAGAATCATAAGAACTTCATTGCTATGATACGTAGACATCTGCAAACGCTATTTCCTTGCAAGGAAGTGTCGCATTTACATTCATTTGAAGTGTAGACGAGGAATACATGACACTTCGCAAATCATATTATATCTTACCATGAAACATAGAATTGAGATCGATATCGCGTTTTAAGAATCATAAGAACTCCATTGCTACGATACGTAGACATCTGCAAACGCTATTTCCTTGCAAGGAAGTGTCGCATTTACATTCATTTGAAGTGTAGACGAGGAATACATGACACTTCGCAAAACATATTGTATCTTACCATGAAACATAGAAATGAGATGCGATATCGCGTTTTAAGAAGCATTAGAAAGCTATTTCTACGATACGTAGACATCTGCAAACGCTATGTCCTAGCGTGGAAGTATCGCATTCACAGTCATTTGAAGTATAGACGAGGAATACATAACACTTCGCAAATCATGTTATATCTTACCATGAAACATAGAAATGAGATGCGACATCGCGTTTTGAGAATCATATGAACTCTATCGCTACGATACGTAGATATCTGCAAACGCTATTTCCTTGCAAGGAAGTGTCGCATTTACTTTCATTTGAAGTGTTGACGAGGAATACATAACACTTCGCAAATCATATAATATCTTACCTTGAAACATAGAAATGAGATGCGATATCGCGTTTTAAGAATCATAAGAAATCTATTGCTACGATACGTAGACATCTGCAAACGCTATTTCCTTGCAAGGAAGTGTCGCATTCTCATTCATTTGAATCGTAGGCGAGGAATGCATAACACTTCGCAATGAATATTATATCTTATAATGAAACATAGATATGAGATGCAATATGTCGTTTTAAGAAGCATTTGAACTCTATTGCCACTATACGTAGACATCTGCAGACGCTATTTCCTAGCAAGGAAGTGTCGCATTAACATTCATTTGTAGTGTAGACGAGGAATACATGACACTTCGCAGATCTTATTATATCTTACCATGAAACATAGAAATTAGATGCGATATCGCGTTTTAAGAATCATAAAAACTATATTGCTACGATACGTAGACATCTTCAAACGCTATTTCCTTGCGAGGAAGTGTCGCATTCTCATTCATTTGAATCGTGGACGAGGAATGCATAACACTTAGCAATGAATATTATATCTTATCATGAAACATAGATATGAGATGCAATATCTCGTTATAAGAAGCATTAGAAATCTATTGCCACGATACGTAGACATCTGCAGACGCTATTTCCTAGCAAGGATGTGTCGTATTTACATTCATTTGAAGTGTAGACGAGGAATACATGACGCTTCGCAAATCATATTATATCTTACCATGAAACATAGAAATGAGATGCGATATCGCGTTTTAAGAAGCATTAGAAACCTATTGCTACGATACGTAGACATCTGCAAACGCTATTTCCTTGCAAGGAAGTGTCGCATTTACATTCATTTGAAGTGTAGACGAGGAATACATAACACATCGCAAATCATATTATATCTTACCATGAAACATAGAATTGAGATCGATACCGCGTTTTAAGAATCATAAGAACTCCATTGCTATGATACGTAGACATCTGCAAACGCTATTTCCTTGCAAGGAAGTGTCGCATTTACATTCATTTGAAGTGTAGACGAGGAATACATGACACTTCGCAAATCATATTATATCTTACCATGAAACATAGAATTGAGATCGATATCGCGTTTTAAGAATCATAAGAACTCCATTGCTACGATACGTAGACATCTGCAAACGCTATTTCCTTGCAAGGAAGTGTCGCATTTACATTCATTTGAAGTGTAGACGAGGAATACATGACACTTCGCAAAACATATTGTATCTTACCATGAAACATAGAAATGAGATGCGATATCGCGTTTTAAGAAGCATTAGAAAGCTATTTCTACGATACGTAGACATCTGCAAACGCTATGTCCTAGCGTGGAAGTATCGCATTCACAGTCATTTGAAGTATAGACGAGGAATACATAACACTTCGCAAATCATGTTATATCTTACCATGAAACATAGAAATGAGATGCGACATCGCGTTTTGAGAATCATATGAATTCTATCGCTACGATACGTAGACATCTGCAAACGCTATTTCCTTGCAAGGAAGTGTCGCATTTACATTCATTTGAAGTGTAGACGAGGAATACATAACACTTCGCAAATCATAGTATATCTTACCATGAAACATAGAATTGAGATCGATACCGCGTTTTAAGAATCATAAGAACTCCATTGCTATGATACGTAGACATCTGCAAACGCTATTTCCTTGCAAGGAAGTGTCGCATTTACATTCATTTGAAGTGTAGACGAGGAATACATGACACTTCGCAAATCATATTATATCTTACCATGAAACATAGAATTGAGATCGATATCGCGTTTTAAGAATCATAAGAACTCCATTGCTACGATACGTAGACATCTGCAAACGCTATTTCCTTGCAAGGAAGTGTCGCATTTACATTCATTTGAAGTGTAGACGAGGAATACATAACACTTCGCAAATCATATTATATCTTGCCATGAAACATAGAAATGAGATGCGATATCGCGTTTTAAGAAGCATTAGAAATCTATTGCTACGATACGTAGACATCTGCAAACGCTATTTCCTTGCAAGGAAGTGTCGCAATTACATTCATTTGAAGTGTAGACGAGGAATACATAACACTTCGCAAATCATATTATATCTTACCATGAAACATAGAATTGAGATCGATACCGCGTTTTAAGAATCATAAGAACTTCATTGCTATGATACGTAGACATCTGCAAACGCTATTTCCTTGCAAGGAAGTGTCGCATTTACATTCATTTGAAGTGTAGACGAGGAATACATGACACTTCGCAAATCATATTATATCTTACCATGAAACATAGAATTGAGATCGATATCGCGTTTTAAGAATCATAAGAACTCCATTGCTACGATACGTAGACATCTGCAAACGCTATTTCCTTGCAAGGAAGTGTCGCATTTACATTCATTTGAAGTGTAGACGAGGAATACATGACACTTCGCAAAACATATTGTATCTTACCATGAAACATAGAAATGAGATGCGATATCGCGTTTTAAGATGCATTAGAAAGCTATTTCTACGATACGTAGACATCTGCAAACGCTATGTCCTAGCGTGGAAGTATCGCATTCACAGTCATTTGAAGTATAGACGAGGAATACATAACACTTCGCAAATCATGTTATATCTTACCATGAAACATAGAAATGAGATGCGACATCGCGTTTTGAGAATCATATGAACTCTATCGCTACGATACGTAGATATCTGCAAACGCTATTTCCTTGCAAGGAAGTGTCGCATTTACTTTCATTTGAAGTGTTGACGAGGAATACATAACACTTCGCAAATCATATAATATCTTACCTTGAAACATAGAAATGAGATGCGATATCGCGTTTTAAGAATCATAAGAAATCTATTGCTACGATACGTAGACATCTGCAAACGCTATTTCCTTGCAAGGAAGTGTCGCATTCTCATTCATTTGAATCGTAGACGAGGAATGCATAACACTTCGCAATGAATATTATATCTTATAATGAAACATAGATATGAGATGCAATATGTCGTTTTAAGAAGCATTTGAACTCTATTGCCACTATACGTAGACATCTGCAGACGCTATTTCCTAGCAAGGAAGTGTCGCATTTACATTCATTTGTAGTGTAGACGAGGAATACATGACACTTCGCAGATCTTATTATATCTTACCATGAAACATAGAAATTAGATGCGATATCGCGTTTTAAGAATCATAAAAACTATATTGCTACGATACGTAGACATCTTCAAACGCTATTTCCTTGCGAGGAAGTGTCGCATTCTCATTCATTTGAATCGTGGACGAGGAATGCATAACACTTCGCAATGAATATTATATCTTATCATGAAACATAGATATGAGATGCAATATCTCGTTATAAGAAGCATTAGAAATCTATTGCCACGATACGTAGACATCTGCAGACGCTATTTCCTAGCAAGGAAGTGTCGCATTTACATTCATTTGAAGTGTAGACGAGGAATACATGACACTTCGCAAATCATATTATATCTTACCATGAAACATAGGAATGAGATGCGATATCGCGTTTTAAGAAGCATAAGAAACCTATTGCTACGATACGTAGTCATCTGCAAACGCTATTTCCTTGCAAGGAAGTGTCGCATTTACATTCATTTGAAGTGTAGACGAGGAATACATAACACTTCGCAAATCATATTATATCTTACCATGAAACATAGAATTGAGATCGATATCGCGTTTTAAGAATCATAAGAACTCCATTGCTACGATACGTACACATCTGCAAACGCTATTTCCTTGCAAGGAAGTGTCGCATTTACATTCATTTGAAGTGTAGACGAGGAATACATGACACTTCGCAAAACATATTGTATCTTACCATGAAATATAGAAATGAGATGCGATATCGCGTTTTAAGAAGCATTAGAAAGCTATTTCTACGATACGTAGACATCTGCAAACGCTATGTCCTAGCGTGGAAGTATCGCATTCACAGTGATTTGAAGTATAGACGAGGAATACATAACACTTCGCAAATCATGTTATATCTTACCATGAAACATAGAAATGAGATGCGACATCGCGTTTTGAGAATCATATGAATTCTATCGCTACGATACGTAGACATCTGCAAACGCTATTTCCTTGCAAGGAAGTGTCGCATTTACATTCATTTGAAGTGTAGACGAGGAATACATAACACTTCGCAAATCATATTATATCTTACCATGAAACATAGAATTGAGATCGATACCGCGTTTTAAGAATCATAAGAACTCCATTGCTATGATACGTAGACATCTGCAAACGCTATTTCCTTGCAAGGAAGTGTCGCATTTACATTCATTTGAAGTGTAGACGAGGAATACATGACACTTCGCAAATCATATTATATCTTACCATGAAACATAGAATTGAGATCGATATCGCGTTTTAAGAATCATAAGAACTCCATTGCTACGATACGTAGACATCTGCAAACGCTATTTCCTTGCAAGGAAGTGTCGCATTTACATTCATTTGAAGTGTAGACGAGGAATACATGACACTTCGCAAAACATATTGTATCTTACCATGAAACATAGAAATGAGATGCGATATCGCGTTTTAAGAAGCATTAGAAAGCTATTTCTACGATACGTAGACATCTGCAAACGCTATGTCCTAGCGTGGAAGTATCGCATTCACAGTCATTTGAAGTATAGACGAGGAATACATAACACTTCGCAAATCATATTATATCTTACCAGGAAACATAGAAATGAGATGCGATATCGCGTTTTAAGAAGCATTAGAAATCTATTGCTACGATACGTAGACATCTGCAAACGCTATTTCCTTGCAAGGAAGTGTCGCATTTACATTCATTTGAAGTGCAGACGAGGAATACATAACACTTCGCAAATCATATTATATCTTACCATGAAACATAGAATTGAGATCGATACCGCGTTTTAAGAATCATAAGAACTCCATTGCTATGATACGTAGACATTTGCAAACGCTATTTCCTTGCAAGGAAGTGTCGCATTTACATTCATTTGAAGTGTAGACGAGGAATACATGACACTTCGCAAATCATATTATATCTTACCATGAAACATAGAATTGAGATCGATATCGCGTTTTAAGAATCATAAGAACTCCATTGCTACGATACGTAGACATCTGCAAACGCTATTTCCTTGCAAGGAAGTGTCGCATTTACATTCATTTGAAGTGTAGACGAGGAATACATGACACTTCGCAAAACATATTGTCTCTTACCATGAAACATAGAAATGAGATGCGATATCGCGTTTTAAGAAGCATTAGAAAGCTATTTCTACGATACGTAGACATCTGCAAACGCTATGTCCTAGCGTGGAAGTATCGCATTCACAGTCATTTGAAGTATAGACGAGGAATACATAACACTTCGCAAATCATGTTATATCTTACCATGAAACATAGAAATGAGATGCGACATCGCGTTTTGAGAATCATATGAACTCTATCGCTACGATACGTAGACATCTGCAAACGCAATTTCCTTGCAAGGAAGTGACGCATTTACATTCATTTGAATCGTATACGAGGAATGCATAACACTTCGCAATGAATATTATATCTTACCATGAAACATAGAAATGAGATGCGATATCGCGTTTTAAGAAGCATTAGAACACCATTGCTACGATAGGTAGACATTTGCAAATGCTATTTTCTTGCAAGGAGGTGTCGCAATTGCATTCATTTGAAGTGTAGACGAGGAATACATAACACTTCGCAAATCATATTATATCTTACCATGAAACATAGAATTGAGATCGTTATCGCGTTTTAAGAATCATAAGAACTCCATTGCTACGATACGTAGACATCTGCAAACGCTATTTCCTTGCAAGGAAGTGTCGCATTTACATTCATTTGTAGTGTAGACGAGGAATAAATGACACTTCGCAAATCATATTATATCTTACCATGAAACATAGAAATGAGATGCTATATCGCGTTTTAAGAAGCATTAGAAATCTATTTCTACGATACGTAGACATCTGCAAACGCTATTTCTTTGCAAGGAAGTGTCGCATTTACATTCATTTGAAGTGTAGACGAGGAATCCACAACACTTCGCAAATCATATTATATCTTACCATGAAACATAGAAATGAGATGCGATATCGCGTTTTAAGAAGTCATTAGAACCCTATTGCTACGATAGGTAGACATCTGCAAACGCTATTTCCTTGCAAGGAAGTGTCGCATTTACATTCATTTGAAGTGTAGACGAGGAATACATAACACTTCGCAAATCATATTATATCTTACCATGAAACATAGAAATGAGATGCGATATCGCGTTTAAAGAAGCATTAGAAATCTATTGCTACGATACGTAGACATCTGCAAACGCTATTTCCTTGCAAGGAAGTGTCGCATTTACATTCATTTGAAGTGTAGACGAGGAATACATAACACTTCGCAAATCATATTATATCTTACCATGAACCATAGAAATGAGTTGCGATATCGCGTTTTAAGAATCATAAGAACTTTATTGCTACGATACGTAGACATCTGCAAACGCTATTTCCTAGCGAGGAAGTGTCGCATTCACAATCATTTGAAGTGTAGACGAGGAATACATAACACTTCGCAACTCATATTGTATCTTACCATGAAGCATAGAAATGAGATGCGATATCGCGTTTTAAGAATCATAAGAACTCCATTGCTACGATACGTAGACATCTGCAAACGCTATTTCCTTGCAAGGAAGTGTCGCATTTACATTCATTTGAAGTGTAGACGAGGAATACATGACACTTCGCAAATCATATTATATCTTACCATGAAACATAGAAATGAGATGCGATATCGCGTTTTAAGAAGCATTAGAAACCTATTGCTACGATACGTAGACATCTGCAAACGCTATTTCCTTGCAAGGAAGTGTCGCATTTACATTCATTAGAAGTGTATACGAGGAATATATAGCACTTCGCAAATCATACTATATCTTACCATGAAACATAGAAATGAGATGCGATATCGCGTTTTAAGAAGCGTTAGAAATATATTGCTACGATACGTAGACATCTGCAAACGCTATTTCCTTGCAAGGAAGTGTCGCATTTACATTCATTTGAAGTGTAGACGAGGAATACATAACACTTCGCAAATCATATTATATCTTACCATGAAACATAGAATTGAGATCGATATCGCGTTTTAAGAATCATAAGAACTCCATTGCTACGATACGTAGACATCTGCAAACGCTATTTCCTTGCAAGGAAGTGTCGCATTTACATTCATTAGAAGTGTATACGAGGAATACATAACACTTCGCAAATCATATTATATCTTACCATGAAACATAGAAATGAGATGCGATATCGCGTTTTAAGAAGCATTAGAAATCTATTGCTACGATACGTAGACATCTGCAAACGCTATTTCCTTGCAAGGAAGTGTCGCATTTACATTCATTTGAAGTGTAGACGAGAAATACATAACACTTCGCAAATCATATTATATCTTACCATGAAACATAGAAATGAGATGCGATATCGCGTTTTAAGAATCATAAAAACTATATTGCTACGATACGTAGACATCTGCAAACGCTATTTCCTTGCAAGGAAGTGTCGCATTCTCATTCATTTGAATCGTGGACGAGGAATGCATAACACTTCGCAATGAATATTATATCTTATCATGAAACATAGATATGAGATGCAATATCTCGCTTTAAGAAGCATTTGAAATCTATTGCTACGATACGTAGACATCTGCAAACGCTATTTCCTTGCAAGGAAGTGTCGCATTTACATTCATTTGAAGTGCAGACGAGGAATACATAACACTCCGCAAATCATATTATATCTTACCATGAAACATAGAAATGAGATGCGATATCGCGTTTTAAGGAGCATTAGAAAGCTATTTCTACGATACGTAGACATCTGCAAACGCTATTTCTTTGCAAGGAAGTGTCGCATTTACATTCATTTGAAGTGTAGACGAGGAATACATAACACTTCGCAAATCATATTATCATACCATGAAACATAGAAATGAAATGCGATATCGCGTTTTAAGAATCATAAAAACTATATTGCTACGATACGTAGACATCTGCAAACGCTATTTCCTTGCAAGGAAGTGTAGCATTCTCATTCATTTGAATCGTGGACGAGGAATGCATAACACTTCGCAATGAATATTATATCTTATCATGAAACATAGATATGAGATGCAATATCTCGTTTTAAGAAGCATTAGAAATCTATTGCTACGATACGTAGACATCTGCAAACGCTATTTCCTTGCAAGGAAGTGTCGCATTTACTTTCATTTGAAGTGTAGACGAGGAATACATAACACATCGCAAATCATATTATATCTTACCATGAACCATAGAAATGAGTTGCGATATCGCGTTTTAAGAATCATAAGAACTTTATTGCTACGATACGTAGACATCTGCAAACGCTATTTCCTAGCGAGGAAGTGTCGCATTCACAACCATTTGAAGTGTAGACGAGGAATACATAACACTTCGCAACTCATATTATATCGTACCATGAAACATAGAAATGAGATGCGATATCGCGTTTTAAGAAGCATTAGAAACCTATTGCAACGATACGTAGACATCTGCAAACGCTATTTCCTTGCAAGGAAGTGTCGCATCTACATTCATTAGAAGTGTATACGAGGAATACATGACACTTCGCAAATCATATTATATCTTACCATGAAACATAGAAATGAGATGCGATATCGCGTTTTAAGAAGCTTTAGAAATCTATTGCTACGATACGTAGACATCTGCAAACGCTATTTCCTTGCAAGGAAGTGTCGCATTTACATTCATTTGAAGTGTAGACGAGGAATACATAACACTTCGCAAATAATATTATATCTTACCATGAAACATAGAATTGAGATCGATATCGCGTTTTAAGAATCATAAGAACTCCATTGCTACGATACGTAGACATCTGCAAACGCTATTTCCTTGCAAGGAAGTGTCGCATTTACATTCATTAGATGTGTATGCGAGGAATACATAACACTTCGCAAATCATATTATATCTTACCATGAAACATAGAAATGAGATGCGATATCGCGTTTTAAGAAGCATTAGAAATCTATTGCTACGATACGTAGACATCTGCAAACGCCATTTCCTTGCAAGGAAGTGTCGCATTTACATTCATTTGAAGTGTAGACGAGGAATACATAACACTTCGCAAATCATATTATATCTTACCATGAAACATAGAATTGAGACAGATATCGCGTTTTAAGAATCATAATTACTCCATTGCTACGATACGTAGACATCTGCAAACGCTATTTCCTTGCAAGGTAGTGTCGCATTTACATTCATTTGAATCGTATACGAGGAATGCATAACACTTCGCAATGAATATTATATCTTACCATGAAACATAGAAATGAGATGCGATATCGCGTTTTAAGAAGCATTAGAACACTATTGCTACGATAGGTAGACATTTGCAGACGCTATTTTCTTGCAAGGAGGTGTCGCAATTACATTCATTTGAAGTGTAGACGAGGAATACATAACACTTCGCAAATCATATTATATCTTACCATGAAACGTAGAATTGAGATCGTTATCGCGTTTTAAGAATCATAAGAACTCCATTGCTACGATACGCAGACATCTGCAAACGCTATTTCCTTGCAAGGAAGTGTCGCATTTACATTCATTTGAAGTGTAGACGAGGAATACATGACACTTCGCAAATCATATTATATCTTACCATGAAACATAGAAATGAGATGCGACATCGCGTTTTAAGAAGCATTAGAAACCTATTGCTACGATACGTAGACATCTGCAAACGCTATTTCTTTGCAAGGAAGTATCGCATTTACATTCATTTGAAGTGTAGACGAGGAATACATAACACTTCGCAAATCATATTATCATACCATGAAACATAGAAATGAAATGCGATATCGCGTTTTAAGAATCATAAAAACTATATTGCTACGATACGTAGACATCTGCAAACGCTATTTCCTTGCAAGGAAGTGTCGCATTCTCATTCATTTGAATCGTGGACGAGGAATGCATAACACTTCGCAATGAATATTATATCTTATCATGAAACATAGATATGAGATGCAATATCTCGTTTTAAGAAGCATTAGAAATCTATTGCTACGATACGTAGACATCTGCAAACGCTATTTCCTTGCAAGGAAGTGTGGCATTTACTTTCATTTGAAGTGTAGACGAGGAATACATAACACTTCGCAAATCATATTATATCTTACCATGAACCATAGAAATGAGTTGCGATATCGCGTTTTAAGAATCATAAGAACTTTATTGCTACGATACGTAGACATCTGCAAACGCTATTTCCTAGCCAGGAAGTGTCGCATTCACAATCATTTGAAGTGTAGACGAGGAATACATAACTCTTCGCAACTCATATTATATCTTACCATGAAGCATAGAAATGAGATGCGATATCGCGTTTTAAGAATCATAAGAACACTATTGCTACGATACGTAGACATCTGCAAACGCTATTTCCTTGCAAGGAAGTGTCGCATTTACATTCATTTGAATCGTATACGAGGAATGCATAACACTTCGCAATGAATATTATATCTTACCATGAAACATAGAAATGAGATGCGATATCGCGTTTTAAGAAGCATTAGAACACTATTGCTACGATAGGTAGACATTTGCAAACGCTATTTTCTTGCAAGGAGGTGTCGCAATTACATTCATTTGAAGTGTAGACGAGGAATACATAACACTTCGCAAATCATATTATATCTTACCATGAAACATAGAATTGAGATCGTTATCGCGTTTTAAGAATCATAAGAACTCCATTGCTACGATACGTAGACATCTGCAAACGCTATTTCCTTGCAAGGAAGTGTCGCATTTACATTCATTTGAATCGTATACGAGGAATGCATAACACTTCGCAATGAATATTATATCTTACCATGAAACATAGAAATGTGATGCGATATCGCGTTTTAAGAAGCATTAGAACCCTATTGCTACGATAGGTAGACATCTGCAAACGCTATTTCCTTGCAAGGAAGTGTCGCATTTGCATTCATTTGAAGTGTAGACGAGGAATACATAACACTTCGCAAATCATATTATATCTTACCATGAAACATAGAAATGAGATGCGATATCGCGTTTTAAGAAGCATTAGAAATCTATTGCTACGATACGTAGACATCTGCAAACGCTATTTCCTTGCAAGGAAGTGTCGCATTTACATTCATTTGAAGTGTAGACGAGGAATACATAACACTTCGCAAATCATATTATATCTTACCATGAAACATAGAATTGAGATCGATACCGCGTTTTAAGAATCATAAGAACTCCATTGCTGCGATACGTAGACATCTGCAAACGCTATTTCCTTGCAAGGAAGTGTCGCATTTACATTCATTTGAAGTTTAGACGAGGAATACATGACACTTCGCAAATCATATTATATCTTACCATGAAACATAGAAATGAGATGCGATATCGCGTTTTAAGAAGCATTAGAAACCTATTGCTACGATACGTAGACATCTGCAAACGCTATTTCCTTACAAGGAAGTGTCGCATTTACATTCATTTGATGTGTAGTCGAGGAACACAAGACACTTCGCAAATCATATTATATCTTACCATGAAACATAGAAATGAGATGCTATATTGCGTTTTAAGAAGCATTAGAACACTATTGCTACGATAGGTAGACATCTGCAAACGCTAATTCCTTGCAAGGAAGTGTCGCATTTACATTCATTTTAAGTGTAGACGAGGAATACATAACACTTCGCAAATCATATTATATCTTACCATGAAACATAGAAATGAGATGCGATATCGCGTTTTAAGAAGCATTAGAAATCTATTACTACGATACGTAGACATCAGCAAACGCTATTTCCTTGCAAGGAAGTGTCGCATTTACATTCGCTTGAAGTGTAGACGAGGAATACATAACACTTCGCAAATCATATTATATCTTACCGTGAAACATAGAAATGAGAAGCGATATCGCGTTTTAAGAAGCATTAGAACCCTATTGCTACGATACGTAGACATCTGCAAACGCTATTTCCTTGCAAGGAAGTGTCGCATTTACTTTCATTTGATGTGTAGACGAGGAATACATAAAACTTCGCAAATCATATTATATCTTACCATGAACCATAGAAAAGAGTTGCGATATCGCGTTTTAAGAATCATAAGAACTCTATTGCTACGATACGTAGACATCTGCAAACGCTATTTCCTTGCAAGGAAGTGTCGCATTTGCATTCATTTGAATCGTAGACGAGGAATGCATAACACTTCGCAATGAATATTATATCTTATCATGAAACATAGATATGAGATGCAATATCTCGTTTTAAGAAGCATTAGAACTCTATCTCTACGATACCTAGACATCTGCAGACGCTATTTCCTAGCAAGGAAGTGTCACATTTACATTCATTTGAAGTGTAGAAGACGAATACATAACACTTCGCAAATCATATTATATCTTACCATGAAACATAAAAATGAGATGCGATATCGCGTTTTAAGAAGCATTAGAATTCTATTGCTACAATAGGTAGACATCTGCAAACGCTATTTCCTTGCAAGGAAGTGTCGCATTTACATTCATTTGAATCGTAGACGAGGAATGCATAACACTTCGCAATGAATATTATATCTTATCATGAAACATAGATATGAAATGCAATATCTCGTTTTAAGAAACATTTGAACTCTATTGCTACGATACCTAGACATCTGCAGACCCTATTTCCTAGCAAGGAAGGGTCGCGTTTACATTCATTTGATGTGTAGACGAGGAATACATGACACTTCGCAAATCATATTATATCTTACCATGAAACATAGAATTGAGACAGATATCGCGTTTTAAGAATCATAATTACTCCATTGCTACGATACGTAGACATCTGCAAACGCTATTTCCTTGCAAGGTAGTGTCGCATTTACTTTCATTTGAAGTGTAGACGAGGAATACATAACACATCGCAAATCATATTATATCTTACCATGAACCATAGAAATGAGTTGCGATATCGCGTTTTAAGAATCATAAGAACTTTATTGCTACGATACGTAGACATCTGCAAACGCTATTTCCTAGCGAGGAAGTGTCGCATTCACAATCATTTGAAGTGTAGACGAGGAATACATAACAGTTCGCAACTCATATTATATCTTACCATGAAGCATCGAAATGAGATGCGATATCGCGCTTTAAGAATCATAAGAACTCTATTGCTACGATACGTAGACATCTGCAAACGCTATTTCCTTGCAAGGAAGTGTCGCATTTACATTCATTTGAATCGTATACGAGGAATGCATAACACTTCGCAATGAATATTATATCTTACCATGAAACATAGAAATGAGATGCGATATCGCGTTTTAAGAAGCATTAGAAGTCTATTGCTACGATACGTAGACATCTGCAAACGCTACTTCCTTGCAAGGAAGTGTCGCATTTACATTCATTTGAAGTGTAGACGAGGAATACATAACACTTCGCAAATCATATTATATCTTACCATGAAACATAGAAATGAGATGCAATATCTCGTTTTAAGAAGCATTAGAAATCTATTGCTACGATACGTAGACATCTGCAAACGCTATTTCCTTGCAAGGAAGTGTCGCATTTACTTTCATTTGAAGTGTAGACGAGGAATACATAACACTTCGCAAATCATATTATATCTTACCATGAAACATAGAATTGAGATCGATATCGCGTTTTAAGAATCATAAGAACTCCATTGCTACGATACGTAGACATCTGCAAACGCTATTTCCTTGCAAGGAAGTGTCGCATTTACATTCATTAGAAGTGTATACGAGGAATACATAACACTTCGCAAATCATATTATATCTTACCATGAAACATAGAAATGAGATGCAATATCTCGTTTTAAGAAGCATTAGAAATCTATTGCTACGATACGTAGACATCTGCAAACGCTATTTCCTTGTAAGGAAGTGTCGCATTTACTTTCATTTGAAGTGTAGACGAGGAATACATAACACATCGCAAATCATATTATATCTTACCATGAACCATAGAAATGAGTTGCGATATCGCGTTTTAAGAATCATAAGAACTTTATTGCTACGATACGTAGACATCTGCAAACGCTATTTCCTAGCGAGGAAGTGTCGCATTCTCATTCATTTGAATCGTGGACGAGGAATGCATAACACTTCGCAATGAATATTATATCTTATCATGAAACATAGATATGAGATGCAATATCTCGTTTTAAGAAGCATTAGAAATCTATTGCTACGATACGTAGACATCTGCAAACGCTATTTCCTTGCAAGGAAGTGTGGCATTTACTTTCATTTGAAGTGTAGACGAGGAATACATAACACTTCGCAAATCATATTATATCTTACCATGAACCATAGAAATGAGTTGCGATATCGCGTTTTAAGAATCATAAGTACTTTATTGCTACGATACGTAGACATCTGCAAACGCTATTTCCTAGCGAGGAAGTGTCGCATTCACAATCATTTGAAGTGTAGACGAGGAATACATAACACTTCGCAACTCATATTATATCTTACCATGAAGCATAGAAATGAGATGCGATATCGCGTTCTAAGAAGCATTAGAAATCTATTGCTACGATACGTAGACATCTGCAAACGCTATTTCTTTGCAAGGAGGTGTCGCATTTACATTCGCTTGAAGTGTAGACGAGGAATACATAACACTTCGCAAATCATATTATATCTTACCGTGAAACATAGAAATGAGATGCGATATCGCGTTTTAAGAAGCATTAGAACCCTATTGCTACGATACGTAGACATCTGCAAACGCTATTTCCTTGCAAGGAAGTGTCGCATTTACTTTCATTTGATGTGTAGACGAGGAATACATAAAACTTCGCAAATCGTATTATATCTTACCATGAACCATAGAAAAGAGTTGCGATATCGCGTTTTAAGAATCATAAGAACTCTATTGCTACGATACGTAGACATCTGCAAACGCTATTTCCTTGCAAGGAAGTGTCGCATTTGCATTCATTTGAATCGTAGACGAGGAATGCATAACACTTCGCAATGAATATTATATCTTATCATGAAACATAGATATGAGATGCAATATCTCGTTTTAAGAAGCATTAGAACTCTATCTCTACGATACCTAGACATCTGCAGACGCTATTTCCTAGCAAGGAAGTGTCACATTTACATTCATTTGAAGTGTAGAAGACGAATACATAACACTTCGCAAATCATATTATATCTTACCATGAAACATAAAAATGAGATGCGATATCGCGTTTTAAGAAGCACTAGAATTCTACTGCTACAATAGGTAGACATCTGCAAACGCTATTTCCTTGCAAGGAAGTGTCGCATTTACATTCATTTGAATCGTAGACGAGGAATGCATAACACTTCGCAATGAATATTATATCTTATCATGAAACATAGATATGAGATGCAATATCTCGTTTTAAGAAGCATTTGAACTCTATTGCTACGATACCTAGACATCTGCAGACCCTATTTCCTAGCAAGGAAGGGTCGCGTTTACATTCATTTGATGTGTAGACGAGGAATACATGACACTTCGCAAATCATATTATATCTTACCATGAAACATAGAAATGAGATGCGATATCGCGTTTTAAGAAGCATTAGAAACCTATTGCTACGATACGTAGACATCTGCAAACGCTATTTCTTTGCAAGGAAGTGTCGCATTTACATTCATTAGAAGTGTAGACGAGGAATACATAACACTTCGCAAATCATATTATATCATACCATGAAACATAGAAATGAAATGCGATATCGCGTTTTAAGAATCATAAAAACTATATTGCTACGATACGTAGACATCTGCAAATGCTATTTCTTTGCAAGGAAGCGTTGCATTTACATTCATTTGAAGTGTAGACGAGGAATACATAACACTTCGCAAATCGGATTATATCTTACCATGAACCATAGAAATGCGATGCGATATCGCGTTTTAAGAATCATAAGAACTCTATTGCTACGATACGTAGACATCTGCAAACGCTATTTCCTAGCGAGGAAGTGTCGCATTTACATTCATTTGAAGTGTAGACGAGGAATACATAACACTTCGCAAATCGGATTATATCTTACCATGAACTATAGAAATGAGATGCGATATCGCGTTTTAAGATTCATAAGAACTCTATTGCTACGATACGTAGACATCTGCAAACGCTATTTCCTAGCGAGGAAGTGTCGCATTTACATTCATTTGAAGTGTAGACGAGGAATACATAACACTTCGCAAATCATATTATATCTTACCATGAAACATAGAAATGAGATGCGATATCGCGTTTTAAGATGCATTAGAACTGTATTGCTACGATAGGTAGACATCTGCAAACGCTATTTCTTTGCAAGGAAGTGTCGCATTTACATTCATTTGAAGTGTAGACGAGGAATACATAACACTTCGCAAATCATATTATATCTTACCATGAAACATAGAAATGAGATGCGATATCGCGTTTTAAGAAGCATTAGAACTCTATTGCTACGACAGGTAGACACCTGCAAACGCTATTTCCTTGCAAGGAAGTGTCGCATTTACATTCATTTGAAGTGTAGACGGGGAATAAATAACACTTCGCAAATCATATTATATCTTACCATGAAACATAGAAATGAGATGCGATATCGCGTTTTAAGAAGCATTACAACTCTATTGCTACGATACCTAGACAACTGCAGACGCTATTTCCTAGCAAGGAAGTGTCGCATTTACATTCATTTGAAGTGTAGACGAGGAATACATGACACTTCGCAAATCATATTATATCTTACCATGAAACATAGAAATGAGATGCGATATCGCGTTTTAAGAAGCATTAGAAATCTATTGCTACGATACGTAGAAATCTGCAAACGCTAATTCCTTGCAAGGAAGTGTCGCATTCACATTCATTTGAAGTGTAGACGAGGAATACATAACACTTCGCAAATCATATTATATCTTACCGTGAAACATAGAAATGAGATGCGATATCGCGTTTTAAGAAGCATTAGAGCTCTATCGCTACGATACCTAGACATCTGCAGACGATATTTCCAAGCGAGGAAGTGTCGTATTTACATTCATTTGAATCGTAGACGAGGATTGCATAACACTTCGCAATGAATATTATATCTTACCATGAAACATAGAAATGAGATGCGATATCGCGTTTTTAGAAGCATTAGAAATCTATTGCTACGATACCTAGACATCTGCAGACGCTATTTCCTTGCAAGGAACTGTCGCATTTACATTCATTTGAATCGTAGACGAGGATTGCATAACACTTCGCAATGAATATTATATCTTATCATGAAACATAGATATGAGATGCAATATCTCGTTTTAAGAAGCATTTTAACTCTATTGCTTCGATACGTAGACATCTGCAAACGCTATTTCCTTGCAGGGAAGTGCCGCATTTACGTTCATTTGAATCGTAGACGAAGAATGCATAACACTTCGCAATGAATATTATATCTTATCATGAAACATAGATATGAGATGCAATAACTCGTTTTAAGAAGCGTTTTAAGAAGAATTTGAAATCTATTGCATCGATACGTAGACATCTGCAAACGCTATTTCCTTGCAAGGAAGTGTCGCATTTACATTCATTTGAAGTGTAGACGAGGAATACATGACACTTCGGAAATCATATTATATCTTACCATGAAACATAGAAATGAGATGCGATATCGCGTTTTAAGAAGCATTAGAAATCTATTGCTACGATACGTAGACATCTGCAGACGCTATGTCCTAGCAAGGAAGTGTCGCATTTACATTCATTTGAATCGTAGACGAGGAATGCATAACACTTCGCAATGAATATTATATCTTATCATGAAACATAGATATGAGATGCAATATCTCGTTTTAAGAAGCATTTTAACTCTATTGCTTCGATACGTAGATATCTGCAAACGCTATTTCCTTGCAAGGAGGTGTCGCATTTACATTCTTTTGAAGTGCAGACGAGAAATACATAACACATCGCATATCATATTATATCTTACCATGAAACATAGAAATGAGATGCGATATCGCGTTTTAAGAAGCATTAGAACACTATTGCTACGATAGGTAGACATTTGTAAACGCTATTTCCTTGCAAGGAAGTGTCATATTTACATTCATTTGAAGTGTAGACGAGGAATACATAACACTTCGCAAATCATATTAAATCTTACCATAAAACATAGAAATGAGATGTGATATCGCGTTTTAAGAATCATAAGAACACTATTGCTACGATACGTAGACAACTGCAAACGCTATTTCCTTGCAAGGAAGTGTCGCATGTACTTTCATTTGAAGTGTAGACGAGGAATACATGACACTTCGCAAATCATATTATATCTTACCATGAAACATAGAAATGAGATGCGATATCGCGTTTCAAGAAGCATTAGAAACCTATTGCTACGATACCTAGACATCTGCAAACGCTATTTCCTTGCAAGGAAGTGTCGCATTTACATTCATTTGAAGTGTAGACGAGCAATACATGACACTTCGCAAATCATATTATATCTTACCATGAAACATAGAAATGAGATGCGATATCGCGTTTTAAGAAGCATTAGAAACCTATTGCTACGATACGTAGACATCTGCAAACGCTATTTCTTTGCAAGGAAGTGTCGCATTTACATTCATTTGAAGTGTAGACGAGGAATACATAACACTTCGCAAATCATATTATATCTTACCATGAAACATAGAAATTAGATGCGATATCGCGTTTTAAGAATCATAAAAACTATACTGCTACGATACGTAGACATCTGCAAACGCTATTTCCTTGCAAGGAAGTGTCGCATTCTCATTCATTTGAATCGTGGACGAGGAATGCATAACACTTCGCAATGAATATTATATCTTATAATGAAACATAGATATGACATGCAATATGTCGTTTTAAGAAGCATTTGAACTCTATTGCCACGATACGTAGACATCTGCAGACGCTATTTCCTAGCAAGGAAGTGTCGCATTTACATTCATTTGAAGTGTAGAAGAGGAATATATGACACTTCGCAAATCTTATTATATCTTACCATGAAACATAGAAATTAGATGCGTTATCGCGTTTTAAGAATCATAAAAACTACATTGCTACGATACGTAGACATCTGCAAACGCTATTTCCTTGCAAGGAAGTGTCGCATTCTCATTCATTTGAATCGTGGACGAGGAATGCATAACACTTCGCAATGAATATTATATCTTATCATGAAACATAGATATGAGATGCAATATCTCGTTATAAGAAGCATTAGAAATCTATTGCTACGATACGTAGACATCTGCAAACGCTATTTCCTAGCAAGGAAGTGTCGCATTTACATTCATTTGAAGTGTAGACGAGGAATACATGACACTTCGCAAATCTTATTATATCTTACCATGAAACATAGAAATTAGATGCGATATCGCGTTTTAAGAATCATAAAAACTATATTGCTACGATACGTAGACATCTGCAAACGCTATTTCCTTGCAAGGAAGTGTCGCATTCTCATTCATTTGAATCGTGGACGAGGAATGCATAACACTTCGCAATGAATATTATATCTTATAATGAAACATAGATATGAGATGCAATATGTCGTTTGAAGGAGCATTTGAACTCTATTGCCACGATACGTAGACATCTGCAGACGCTATATCCTAGCAAGGAAGTGTCGCATTTACATTCATTTGAAGTGTAGACGAGGAATACATGACACTTCGCAAATCTTATTATATCTTACCATGAAACATTGAAATTAGATGCGATATCGCTTTTTAAGAATCATAAAAACTATATTGCTACGAAACGTAGACATCTGCAAACGCTATTTCCTTGCAATGAAGTGTCGCATTCTCATTCATTTGAATCGTGGACGAGGAATGCATAACACTTCGCAATGAATATTATATCTTATCATGAAACATAGATATGAGATGCAATATCTCGTTATAAGAAGCATTAGAAATCTATTGCTACGATACGTAGACATCTGCAAACGCTATTTCCTTGCAAGGAAGTGTCGCATTTACATTCATTTGAAGTGTAGACGAGGAATACATAACACTTCGCAAATCATATTATATCTTACCATGAAACATAGACATGAGATGCGATATCGCGTTTTAAGAAGCATTAGAACACTATTGCTATGATAGGTAGACATCTGCAAACGCTATTTCCCTGCAAGGAAGTGTCGCATTTACATTCATTTGAAGTGTAGACGAGGAATACATAACACTTCGCAAATCATATTATATCTTACCATGAAACATAGAATTGAGATCGATATCGCGTTTTAAGTATCATAAGAACTCCATTGCTACGATACGTAGACATCTGCAAACGCTATTTCCTTGCAAGGAAGTGTCGCATTTACATTCATTTGAAGTGTAGACGAGGAATACATGACACTTCGCAAATCATATTATATCTTACCATGAAACATAGAAATGAGATGCGATATCGTGTTTTAAGAAGCATTAGAAACCTATTGCTACGATACGTAGACATCTGCAAACGCTATTTCCTTGCAAGGAAGTGTCGCATTTACATTCATTTGAAGTGTAGACGTGCAATACATGACACTTCGCAAATCATATTATATCTTACCATGAAACATAGAAATGAGATGCGATATCGCGTTTTAAGAAGCATTAGAAACCTATTGCTACGATACGTAGACATCTGCAAACGCTATTTCTTTGCAAGGAAGTGTCGCATTTACATTCATTTGAAGTGTAGACGAGGAATACATAACACTTCGCAAATCATATTATCATACCATGAAACATAGAAATGAAATGCGATATCGCGTTTTAAGAATCATAAAAACTATATTGCTACGATACGTAGACATCTGCAAACGCTATTTCCTTGCAAGGAAGTGTCGCATTCTCATTCATTTGAATCGTGGACGAGGAATGCATAACACTTCGCAATGAATATTATATCTTATCATGAAACATAGATATGAGATGCAATATCTCGTTTTAAGAAGCATTAGAAATCTATTGCTACGATACGTAGACATCTGCAAACGCTATTTCCTTGCAAGGAAGTGTCGCATTTACTTTCAGTTGAAGTGTAGACGAGGAATACATAACACTTCGCAAATCATATTATATCTTACCATGAAACATAGAATTGAGATCGATACCGCGTTTTAAGAATCATAAGAACTTTATTGCTACGATACGTAGACATCTGCAAACGCTATTTCCTAGCGAGGAAGTGTCGCATTCACAATCATTTGAAGTGTAGACGAGGAATACATAACACTTCGCAAATCATATTATATCTTACCATGAAACATAGAATTGAGATCGATATCGCGTTTTAAGAATCATAAGAACTCCATTGCTACGATACGTAGACATCTGCAAACGCTATTTCCTTGCAAGGAAGTGTCATATTTACATTCATTTGAAGTGTAGACGAGGAATACATGACACTTCGCAAAACATATTGTATCTTACCATGAAACATAGAAATGAGATGCGATATCGCGTTTTAAGAAGCATTAGAAAGCTATTTCTACGATACGTAGACATCTGCAAACGCTATGTCCTAGCGTGGAAGTATCGCATTCACAGTCATTTGAAGTATAGACGAGGAATACATAACACTTCGCAAATCATGTTATATCTTACCATGAAACATAGAAATGAGATGCGACATCGCGTTTTGAGAATCATATGAACTCTATCGCTACGATACGTAGACATCTGCAAACGCTATTTCCTTGCAAGGAAGTGTCGCATTTACTTTCATTTGAAGTGTTGACGAGGAATACATAACACTTCGCAAATCATATAATATCTTACCTTGAAACATAGAAATGAGATGCGATATCGCGTTTTAAGAATCATAAGAAATCTATTGCTACGATACGTAGACATCTGCAAACGCTATTTCCTTGCAAGGAAGTGTCGCATTCTCATTCATTTGAATCGTAGACGAGGAATGCATAACACTTCGCAATGAATATTATATCTTATAATGAAACATAGATATGAGATGCAATATGTCGTTTTAAGAAGCATTTGAACTCTATTGCCACGATACGTAGACATCTGCAGACGATATTTCCAAGCGAGGAAGTGTCGTATTTACATTCATTTGAATCGTAGACGAGGATTGCATAACACTTCGCAATGAATATTATATCTTACCATGAAACATAGAAATGAGATGCGATATCGCGTTTTTAGAAGCATTAGAAATCTATTGCTACGATACCTAGACATCTGCAGACGCTATTTCCTTGCAAGGAACTGTCGCATTTACATTCATTTGAATCGTAGACGAGGATTGCATAACACTTCGCAATGAATATTATATCTTATCATGAAACATAGATATGAGATGCAATATCTCGTTTTAAGAAGCATTTTAACTCTATTGCTTCGATACGTAGACATCTGCAAACGCTATTTCCTTGCAGGGAAGTGCCGCATTTACGTTCATTTGAATCGTAGACGAAGAATGCATAACACTTCGCAATGAATATTATATCTTATCATGAAACATAGATATGAGATGCAATAACTCGTTTTAAGAAGCGTTTTAAGAAGAATTTGAAATCTATTGCATCGATACGTAGACATCTGCAAACGCTATTTCCTTGCAAGGAAGTGTCGCATTTACATTCATTTGAAGTGTAGACGAGGAATACATGACACTTCGGAAATCATATTATATCTTACCATGAAACATAGAAATGAGATGCGATATCGCGTTTTAAGAAGCATTAGAAATCTATTGCTACGATACGTAGACATCTGCAGACGCTATGTCCTAGCAAGGAAGTGTCGCATTTACATTCATTTGAATCGTAGACGAGGAATGCATAACACTTCGCAATGAATATTATATCTTATCATGAAACATAGATATGAGATGCAATATCTCGTTTTAAGAAGCATTTTAACTCTATTGCTTCGATACGTAGATATCTGCAAACGCTATTTCCTTGCAAGGAGGTGTCGCATTTACATTCTTTTGAAGTGCAGACGAGAAATACATAACACATCGCATATCATATTATATCTTACCATGAAACATAGAAATGAGATGCGATATCGCGTTTTAAGAAGCATTAGAACACTATTGCTACGATAGGTAGACATTTGTAAACGCTATTTCCTTGCAAGGAAGTGTCATATTTACATTCATTTGAAGTGTAGACGAGGAATACATAACACTTCGCAAATCATATTAAATCTTACCATAAAACATAGAAATGAGATGTGATATCGCGTTTTAAGAATCATAAGAACACTATTGCTACGATACGTAGACAACTGCAAACGCTATTTCCTTGCAAGGAAGTGTCGCATGTACTTTCATTTGAAGTGTAGACGAGGAATACATGACACTTCGCAAATCATATTATATCTTACCATGAAACATAGAAATGAGATGCGATATCGCGTTTCAAGAAGCATTAGAAACCTATTGCTACGATACCTAGACATCTGCAAACGCTATTTCCTTGCAAGGAAGTGTCGCATTTACATTCATTTGAAGTGTAGACGAGCAATACATGACACTTCGCAAATCATATTATATCTTACCATGAAACATAGAAATGAGATGCGATATCGCGTTTTAAGAAGCATTAGAAACCTATTGCTACGATACGTAGACATCTGCAAACGCTATTTCTTTGCAAGGAAGTGTCGCATTTACATTCATTTGAAGTGTAGACGAGGAATACATAACACTTCGCAAATCATATTATATCTTACCATGAAACATAGAAATTAGATGCGATATCGCGTTTTAAGAATCATAAAAACTATACTGCTACGATACGTAGACATCTGCAAACGCTATTTCCTTGCAAGGAAGTGTCGCATTCTCATTCATTTGAATCGTGGACGAGGAATGCATAACACTTCGCAATGAATATTATATCTTATAATGAAACATAGATATGACATGCAATATGTCGTTTTAAGAAGCATTTGAACTCTATTGCCACGATACGTAGACATCTGCAGACGCTATTTCCTAGCAAGGAAGTGTCGCATTTACATTCATTTGAAGTGTAGAAGAGGAATATATGACACTTCGCAAATCTTATTATATCTTACCATGAAACATAGAAATTAGATGCGTTATCGCGTTTTAAGAATCATAAAAACTACATTGCTACGATACGTAGACATCTGCAAACGCTATTTCCTTGCAAGGAAGTGTCGCATTCTCATTCATTTGAATCGTGGACGAGGAATGCATAACACTTCGCAATGAATATTATATCTTATCATGAAACATAGATATGAGATGCAATATCTCGTTATAAGAAGCATTAGAAATCTATTGCTACGATACGTAGACATCTGCAAACGCTATTTCCTAGCAAGGAAGTGTCGCATTTACATTCATTTGAAGTGTAGACGAGGAATACATGACACTTCGCAAATCTTATTATATCTTACCATGAAACATAGAAATTAGATGCGATATCGCGTTTTAAGAATCATAAAAACTATATTGCTACGATACGTAGACATCTGCAAACGCTATTTCCTTGCAAGGAAGTGTCGCATTCTCATTCATTTGAATCGTGGACGAGGAATGCATAACACTTCGCAATGAATATTATATCTTATAATGAAACATAGATATGAGATGCAATATGTCGTTTGAAGGAGCATTTGAACTCTATTGCCACGATACGTAGACATCTGCAGACGCTATATCCTAGCAAGGAAGTGTCGCATTTACATTCATTTGAAGTGTAGACGAGGAATACATGACACTTCGCAAATCTTATTATATCTTACCATGAAACATTGAAATTAGATGCGATATCGCTTTTTAAGAATCATAAAAACTATATTGCTACGAAACGTAGACATCTGCAAACGCTATTTCCTTGCAATGAAGTGTCGCATTCTCATTCATTTGAATCGTGGACGAGGAATGCATAACACTTCGCAATGAATATTATATCTTATCATGAAACATAGATATGAGATGCAATATCTCGTTATAAGAAGCATTAGAAATCTATTGCTACGAAACGTAGACATCTGCAAACGCTATTTCCTTGCAAGGAAGTGTCGCATTTACATTCATTTGAAGTGTAGACGAGGAATACATAACACTTCGCAAATCATATTATATCTTACCATGAAACATAGACATGAGATGCGATATCGCGTTTTAAGAAGCATTAGAACACTATTGCTATGATAGGTAGACATCTGCAAACGCTATTTCCCTGCAAGGAAGTGTCGCATTTACATTCATTTGAAGTGTAGACGAGGAATACATAACACTTCGCAAATCATATTATATCTTACCATGAAACATAGAATTGAGATCGATATCGCGTTTTAAGTATCATAAGAACTCCATTGCTACGATACGTAGACATCTGCAAACGCTATTTCCTTGCAAGGAAGTGTCGCATTTACATTCATTTGAAGTGTAGACGAGGAATACATGACACTTCGCAAATCATATTATATCTTACCATGAAACATAGAAATGAGATGCGATATCGTGTTTTAAGAAGCATTAGAAACCTATTGCTACGATACGTAGACATCTGCAAACGCTATTTCCTTGCAAGGAAGTGTCGCATTTACATTCATTTGAAGTGTAGACGTGCAATACATGACACTTCGCAAATCATATTATATCTTACCATGAAACATAGAAATGAGATGCGATATCGCGTTTTAAGAAGCATTAGAAACCTATTGCTACGATACGTAGACATCTGCAAACGCTATTTCTTTGCAAGGAAGTGTCGCATTTACATTCATTTGAAGTGTAGACGAGGAATACATAACACTTCGCAAATCATATTATCATACCATGAAACATAGAAATGAAATGCGATATCGCGTTTTAAGAATCATAAAAACTATATTGCTACGATACGTAGACATCTGCAAACGCTATTTCCTTGCAAGGAAGTGTCGCATTCTCATTCATTTGAATCGTGGACGAGGAATGCATAACACTTCGCAATGAATATTATATCTTATCATGAAACATAGATATGAGATGCAATATCTCGTTTTAAGAAGCATTAGAAATCTATTGCTACGATACGTAGACATCTGCAAACGCTATTTCCTTGCAAGGAAGTGTCGCATTTACTTTCAGTTGAAGTGTAGACGAGGAATACATAACACTTCGCAAATCATATTATATCTTACCATGAAACATAGAATTGAGATCGATACCGCGTTTTAAGAATCATAAGAACTTTATTGCTACGATACGTAGACATCTGCAAACGCTATTTCCTAGCGAGGAAGTGTCGCATTCACAATCATTTGAAGTGTAGACGAGGAATACATAACACTTCGCAAATCATATTATATCTTACCATGAAACATAGAATTGAGATCGATATCGCGTTTTAAGAATCATAAGAACTCCATTGCTACGATACGTAGACATCTGCAAACGCTATTTCCTTGCAAGGAAGTGTCATATTTACATTCATTTGAAGTGTAGACGAGGAATACATGACACTTCGCAAAACATATTGTATCTTACCATGAAACATAGAAATGAGATGCGATATCGCGTTTTAAGAAGCATTAGAAAGCTATTTCTACGATACGTAGACATCTGCAAACGCTATGTCCTAGCGTGGAAGTATCGCATTCACAGTCATTTGAAGTATAGACGAGGAATACATAACACTTCGCAAATCATGTTATATCTTACCATGAAACATAGAAATGAGATGCGACATCGCGTTTTGAGAATCATATGAACTCTATCGCTACGATACGTAGACATCTGCAAACGCTATTTCCTTGCAAGGAAGTGTCGCATTTACTTTCATTTGAAGTGTTGACGAGGAATACATAACACTTCGCAAATCATATAATATCTTACCTTGAAACATAGAAATGAGATGCGATATCGCGTTTTAAGAATCATAAGAAATCTATTGCTACGATACGTAGACATCTGCAAACGCTATTTCCTTGCAAGGAAGTGTCGCATTCTCATTCATTTGAATCGTAGACGAGGAATGCATAACACTTCGCAATGAATATTATATCTTATAATGAAACATAGATATGAGATGCAATATGTCGTTTTAAGAAGCATTTGAACTCTATTGCCACGATACGTAGACATCTGCAGACGCTATTTCCTAGCAAGGAAGTGTCGCATTTACATTCATTTGTAGTGTAGACGAGGAATACATGACACTTTGCAAATCTTATTATATCTTACCATGAAACATAGAAATTAGATGCGATATCGCGTTTTAAGAATCATAAAAACTATATTGCTACGATACGTAGACATCTGCAAACGCTATTTCCTTGCGAGGAAGTGTCGCATTCTCATTCATTTGAATCGTGGACGAGGAATGCATAACACTTCGCAATGAATATTATATCTTATCATGAAACATAGATATGAGATGCAATATCTCGTTATAAGAAGCATTAGAAATCTATTGCCACGATACGTAGACATCTGCAGACGCTATTTCCTAGCAAGGAAGTGTCGCATTTACATTCATTTGAAGTGTAGACGAGGAATACATAACACTTCGCAAATCATATTATATCTTACCATGAAACATAGAATTGAGATCGATACCGCGTTTTAAGAATCATAAGAACTCCATTGCTATGATACGTAGACATCTGCAAACGCTATTTCCTTGCAAGGAAGTGTCGCATTTACATTCATTTGAAGTGTAGACGAGGAATACATGACACTTCGCAAAACATATTGTATCTTACCATGAAACATAGAAATGAGATGCGATATCGCGTTTTAAGAAGCATTAGAAAGCTATTTCTACGTTACGTAGACACCTGCAAACGCTATGTCCTAGCGTGGAAGTATCGCATTCACAGTCATTTGAAGTATAGACGAGGAATACATAACACTTCGCAAATCATGTTATATCTTACCATGAAACATAGAAATGAGATGCGACATCGCGTTTTGAGAATCATATGAATTCTATCGCTACGATACGTAGACATCTGCAAACGCTATTTCCTTGCAAGGAAGTGTCGCATTTACTTTCATTTGAAGTGTTGACGAGGAATACATAACACTTTGCAAATCATATAATATCTTACCTTGAAACATAGAAATGAGATGCGATATCGCGTTTTAAGAATCATAAGAAATCTATTGCTACGATACGTAGACATCCGCAAACGCTATTTCCTTGCAAGGAAGTGTCGCATTCTCATTCATTTGAATCGTAGACGAGGAATGCATAACACTTCGCAATGAATATTATATCTTATAATGAAACATAGATATGAGATGCAATATGTCGTTTTAAGAAGCACTTGAACTCTATTGCCACGATACGTAGACATCTGCAGACGCTATTCCTAGCAAGGAAGTGTCGCATTTACAATTCATTTGTAGTGTAGACGAGGAATACATGACACTTCGCAAATCTTATTATATCTTACTATGAAACATAGAAATTAGATGCCATATCGCGTTTTAAGAATCATAAAAACTATATTGCTACGATACGTAGAATCTGCAAACGCTATTTCCTTGCAAGGAAGTGTCGCATTTACATTCATTTGAAGTGTAGACGAGGAATACATAACACTTCGCAAATCATATTATATCTTACCATGAACCATAGAAATGAGTTGCGATCTCGCGGTTTAAGAATCATAAGAACTTTATTGCTACGATACGTAGACATCTGCAAACGCTATTTCCTAGCGAGGAAGTGTCGCATTCACAATCATTTGAAGTGTAGACGAGGAATACATAACACTTCGCAACTCATATTGTATCTTACCATGAAGCATAGAAATGAGATGCGATATCGCGTTTTAAGAATCATAAGAACTCCATTGCTACGATACGTAGACATCTGCAAACGCTATTTCCTTGCAAGGAAGTGTCGCATTTACATTCATTTGAAGTGTAGACGAGGAATACATGACACTTCGCAAATCATATTATATCTTACCATGAAACATAGAAATGAGATGCGATATCGCGTTTTAAGAAGCATTAGAAACCTATTGCTACGATACGTAGACATCTGCAAACGCTATTTCCTTGCAAGGAAGTGTCGCATTTACATTCATTAGAAGTGTATACGAGGAATAATATAACACTTCGCAAATCATATTATATCTTACCATGAAAACATAGAAATGAGATGCGATATCGCGTTTTAAGAAGCATTAGAAATCTACTTGCTACGATACGTAGACCATCTGCAAACGCTATTTCCTTGCAAGGAAGTGTCGCATTTACATTCATTTGAAGTGTAGACGAGGAATACATAACACTTCGCAATCATATATATATCTTACCATGAAACATAGAATTGAGATCGATATCGCGTTTTAAGAATCATAAGAACTCCATTGATACGATACGTAGACATCTGCAAACGCTATTTCCTTGCAAGGAAGTGTCGCATTTACATTCATTAGAAGTGAATACGAGGAATACATAACACTTCGCAAATCATATTATATCTTACCATGAAACATTAGAAATGAGATGCGATATCGCGTTTTAAGAAGCATTAGAAAGCTATTGCTACGATACGTAGACATCTGCAAACGCTATTCCTTGCAAGGTAGTGTCGCATTTACATTCATTGAAGTGTAGACGAGAAATACATAACACTTCGCAAATCATATTATATCTTACCATGAAACATAGAAATGAGATGCGATATCGCGTTTAAGAATCAATAATAACTATATTGCTACGATACGTAGACATCTGCAAACGCTATTTCCTTGCAAGGAAGTGTTGCATTCTCATTCATTTGAATCGTGGACGAGGAATGCATAACACTTCGCAATGATATTATATCTTATCATGAAACATAGATATGAGATGCAATATCTCGTTTTAAGAAGCATTAGAAATCTATTGCTACGATACGTAGACATCTGCAAACGCTATTTCCTTGCAAGGAATTGTCGCATTTACATTCATTTGAAGTGCAGACGAGGAATACATAGCACTTCGCAATCATATTATATCTTACCATGAAACATAGAAATGAGATGCGATATCGCGTTTTAAGAAGCATTAGAAAGCTACTTCTACGATACGTAGACATCTGCAAACGCTATTTCTTTGCAAGGAAGTGTCGCATTTACATTCATTTGAAGTGTAGACGAGGAATACATAACACTTCGCAAATCATATTATCATACCATGAAACATAGAAATGAAATGCGATATCGCGTTTTAAGAATCATAAAAACTATATTGCTACGATACGTAGACATCTGCAAAACGCTATTTCCTTGCAAGGAAGTGTAGCATTCTCATTCCATTTGAATCGTGGACGAGGAATGCATAACACTTCGCAATGAATATTATATCTTACCATGAAACATAGAAATGTGAAGCGATATCGCGTTTTAAGAAGCATTAGAACACTATTGCTACGATAGGTAGACATTTGCAAACGCTATTTCCTTGCAAGGAAGTGTCGCATTTACATTCATTTGAAGTGTAGACGAGGAATACATGACACTTCGCAAAACATATTGTATCTTACCATGAAACATAGAAATGAGATGCGATATCGCGTTTAAGAAGCATTAGAAAGCTATTTCTACGATACGTAGACATCTGCAAACGCTATGTCCTAGCGTGGAAGTATCGCATTCACAGTCATTTGAAGTATAGACGAGGAATACATAACACTTCGCAAATCATGTTATATCTTACCATGAAACATAGAAATGAGATGCGACATCGCGTTGTTTGAGAATCATATGAATTCTATCGCTACGATACGTAGACATCTGCAAACGCTATTTCCTTGCAAGGAAGTGTCGCATTTACTTTCATTTGAAGTGTAGACGAGGAATACATAACACTTCGCAACTCATTATTATATCTTACCATGAAGCATAGAAATGAGATGCGATATCGCGCTTTAACAATCATAAGAACTCTATTGCTACGATACGTAGACATCTGCAAACGCTATTTCCTTGCAAGGAAGTGCCGCATTTACATTCATTTGAATCGTATACGAGGAATGCAATAACACTTCGCAATGAATATTATATCTTACCATGAAACATAGAAATGTGATGCGATATCGCGTTTTAAGAAGCATTAGAACACTATTGCTACGATAGGTAGACATTTGCAAACGCTATTTTCTTGCAAGGAGGTGTCGCAATTACATTCATTAGAAGTGTATACGAGGAATACATAACACTTCGCAAATCATATTATATCTTACCATGAAACATAGAAATGAGATGCGATATCGCGTTTTAAGAAGCTTAGAAATCTATTGCTACGATACGTAGACATCTGCAAACGCTACTTCCTTGCAAGGAAGTGTCGCATTTACATTTCATTTGAAGTGTAGACGAGGAATACATAACACTTCGCAAATATATTATATCTTACCATGAAACATAGAAATGAGATGCCAATATCTCGTTTTAAGAAGCATTAGAAATCTATTGCTACGATACGTAGACATCTGCAAACGCTATTTCTTGCAAGGAAGTGTCGCATTTACTTTCATTTGAAGTGTAGACGAGGAATACATAACAATTCGCAAATCATATTATATTTACCATGAACCATAGAAATGAGTTTGCGATATCGCGTTTTAAGAATCATAAGAACTTTATTGCTACGATACGTAGACATCTGCAAACGCTATTTCCTAGCGAGGAAGTGTCGCATTTCACATCATTTGAAGTGTAGACGAGGAATACATAACACTTCGCAACTCATATTATATCCTACCATGAAGCATAGAAATGAGATGCGATATCGCGCTTTAAGAATCATAAGAACTCTATTGCTACGATACGTAGACATCTGCAAACGCTATTCCTTGCAAGGAAGTGTCGCATTTACATTCATTTGAATCGTATACGAGGAATGCATAACACTTCGCAATGAATATTATATCTACCCATTGAAACATAGAATTGAGGTCGTTATCGCGTTTAAGAATCATAAGAACTCCATTGCTACGATACGTAGACATCTGCCAAACGCTATTTCCTTGCAAGGAAGTGTCGCATTTACATTCATTAGAAGTATAGACGAGGAATACATGACACTTCGCAAATCATATTATATCTTACCATGAAACATAGAAATGAGATGCGATATCGCGTTTTAAGTAGCATTAGAAACCTATTGATACGATACGTAGACATCTGCAAACGCTATTTCCTTGCAAGGAAGTGTCGCATTTACATTCATTAGAAGTGTATACGAGGAATACATGACACTTCGCAAATCATATTATATCTTACCATGAAACATAGAAATGAGATGCGATATCGCGTTTTAAGAAGCATTAGAAATCTATTGCTACGATACGTAGACATCTGCAAACGCTATTTCCTTGCAAGGAGTGTCGCATTTACATTCATTTGAAGTATAGACGAGGAATACATAACACTTTCGCAAATCAATTATTATACTTACCATGAAACATAGAATTGAGATCGATATCGCGTTTTAAGAATCATAAGAACTCCATTGCTACGATACGTAGACATCTGCAAACGCTATTTCCTTGCAAGGAAGTGTCGCATTTACATTCATTAGAAGTGTATACGAGGAATACATAACACTTCGCAAATCATATTATATCTTACCATGAAACATAGAAATGAGATGCAATATCTCGTTTTAAGAAGCATTAGAAATCTATTGCTACGATACGTAGACATCTGCAAACGCTATTTCCTTGCAAGGAAGTGTCGCATTTACTTTCATTTGAAGTGTAGACGAGGAATACATAACACTTCCGCAAATCATATTATATCTTACCATGAAACATAGAAATGAGATGCGATATCGCGTTTTAAGAAGCATTAGAAATCTATTGCTATGATACGTAGACATCTGCAAACGCTATTTCCTTGCAAGGAAGTGTCGCATTTACATTCATTTGAAGTGTAGACGAGGAATACATAACACTTCGCAAATAATATTATATCTTACCATGAAACATAGAAATGAGATGCGATATCGCGTTTTAAGAATGCATTAGAAACCTATATGCTACGATACGTAGACATCTGCAAACGCTATTTCTTTGCAAGGAAGTGTCGCATTTACATTCATTTGAAGTGTAAACGAGGAATACATAACACTTCGCAAATCATATTATCATACCATGAAACATAGAAATGAAATGCGATATCGCGTTTTAAGAATCATAAAAACTATATTGCTACGATACGTAGACATCTGCAAACGCTATTTCCTTGCAAGGAAGTGTCGCATTCTCATTCATTTGAATCGTGGACGAGGAATGCATAACAATTCGCAATGAATATTATATCTTATCATGAAACATAGATATGAGATGCAATATCTCGTTTTAAGAAGCATTAGAAATCTATTGCTACGATACGTAGACATCTGCAAACGCTATTTCCTTGCAAGGAAGTGTCGCATTTACTTTCATTTGAAGTGTAGACGAGGAATACATAACACTTCGCAAATCATATTATATCTTACCATGAACCATAGAAATGAGTTGCGATATCGCGTTTTAAGAATCATAAGAACTTTATTGCTACGATACGTAGACATCTGCAAACGCTATTTCCTAGCGAGGAAGTGTCGCATTCACAATCATTTGAAGTGTAGACGAGGAATACATAACACTTCGCAACTCATATTATATCTTACCATGAAGCATAGAAATGAGATGCGATATCGCGTTTTAAGAAACATAAGAACACTATTGCTACGATACGTAGACATCTGCAAACGCTATTTCCTTGCAAGGAAGTGTCGCATTTACATTCATTTGAATCGTATACGAGGAATGCATAACACTTCGCAATGAATATTATATCTTACCATGAAACATAGAAATGAGATGCGATATCGCGTTTTAAGAAGCATTAGAACACTATTGCTACGATAGGTAGACATTTGCAAACGCTATTTTCTTGCAAGGAGGTGTCGCAATTACATTCATTTGAAGTGTAGACGAGGAATACATAACACTTCGCAAATCATATTATATCTTACCATGAAACATAGAATTGAGATCGTTATCGCGTTTTAAGAATCATAAGAACTCCATTGCTACGATACGTAGACATCTGCAAACGCTATTTCCTTGCAAGGAAGTGTCGCATTTACATTCATTTGTAGTGTAGACGAGGAATACATGACACTTCGCAAATCATATTATATCTTACCATGAAACATAGAAATGAGATGCTATATCGCGTTTTAAGTAGCATTAGAAATCTATTTCTACGATACGTAGACATCTGCAAACGCTATTTCTTTGCAAGGACGTGTCGCATTTACATTCATTTGAAGTGTAGACGAGGAATCCACAACACTTCGCAAATCATATTATATCTTACCATGAAACATAGAAATGTGATGCGATATCGCGTTTTAAGAAGCATTAGAACCCTATTGCTACGATAGGTAGACATCTGCAAACGCTATTTCCTTGCAAGGAAGTGTCGCATTTACATTCATTTGAAGTGTAGACGAGGAATACATGACACTTCGCAAATCATATTATATCTTACCATGAAACATAGAAACGAGATGCGATATCGCGTTTTAAGAAGCATTAGAAACCTATTGCTACGATACGTAGACATCTGCAAACGCTATTTCTTTGCAAGGAAGTGTCGCATTTACATTCATTTGAAGTGTAGACGAGGAATACATAACACTTCGCAATGAATATTATATCTTACCATGAAGCATAGAAATGAGATGCGATATCGCGTTTTAAGAATCATAAGAACACTATTGCTACGATACGTAGAAATCTGCAAACGCTATTTCCTTGCAAGGAAGTGTCGCATTTACATTCATTTGAATCGTATACGAGGAATGCATAACACTTCGCAATGAATATTATATCTTACCATGAAACATAGAAATGTGATGCGATATCGCGTTTTAAGAAGCATTAGAACCCTATTGCTACGATAGGTAGACATCTGCAAACGCTATTTCCTTGCAAGGAAGTGTCGCATTTACATTCATTTGAAGTGTAGACGAGGAATACATAACACTTCGCAAATCATATTATATCTTACCATGAAACATAGAAATGAGATGCGATATCGCGTTTTAAGAAGCATTAGAAATCTATTGCTACGATACGTAGACATCTGCAAACGCTATTTCCTTGCAAGGAAGTGTCGCATTTACATTCATTTGAAGTGTAGACGAGGAATACATAACACTTCGCAAATCATATTATCATACCATGAAACATAGAAATGAAATGCAATATCGCGTGTTAAGAATCATAAAAACTATATTGCTACGATACGTAGACATCTGCAAACGCTATTTCCTTGCAAGGAAGTGTAGCATTCTCATTCATTTGAATCGTGGACGAGGAATGCATAACACTTCGCAATGAATATTATATCTTATCATGAAACATAGATATGAGATGCAATATCTCGTTTTAAGAAGCATTAGAAATCTATTGCTACGATACGTAGACATCTGCAAACGCTATTTCCTTGCATGGAAGTGTCGCATTTACTTTCATTTGAAGTGTAGACGAGGAATACATAACACTTCGCAAATCATATTATATCTTACCATGAAGCATAGAAATGAGATGCGATATCGCGTTTTAAGAATAATAACAACTCCATTGCTACGATACGTAGACATCTGCAAACGCTATTTCCTAGCGAGGAAGTGTCGCATTCACAATCATTTGAAGTGTAGACGAGGAATACATAACACTTCGCAAATCATATTATATCTTACCGTGAAACATAGAATTGAGATCGATATCGCGTTTTAAGAATCATAAGAACTCCATTGCTACGATACGTAGACATCTGCAAACGCTATTTCCTTGCAAGGAAGTGTCGCATTTACATTCATTTGAAGTATAGACGAGGAATACATAACACTTCGCAAATCATATTATATCTTACCGTGAAACATAGAATTGAGATCGATATCGCGTTTTAAGAATCATAAGAACTCCATTGCTACGATACGTAGACATCTGCAAACGCTATTTCCTTGCAAGGAAGGGTCGCATTTAAATTCATTAGAAGTGTATACGAGGAATACATAACACTTCGCAAATCATATTATATCTTACCATGAAACATAGAAATGAGATGCAATATCTCGTTTTAAGAAGCATTAGAAATCTATTGCTACGATACGTAGACATCTGCAAACGCTATTTCCTTGCAAGGAAGTGTCGCATTTACTTTCATTTGAAGTGTAGACGAGGAATACATAACACTTCGCAAATCATATTATATCTTACCATGAACCATAGAAATGAGTTGCGATATCGCGTTTTAAGAATCATAAGAACTTTATTGCTACGATACGTAGACATATGCAAACGCTATTTCCTAGCGAGGAAGTGTCGCATTCACAATCATTTGAAGTGTAGACGAGGAATACATAACACTTCGCAACTCATATTATATCGTACCATGAAACATAGAAATGAGATGCGATATCGCGTTTTAAGAAGCATTAGAAACCTATTGCTACGATACGTAGACATCTGCAAACGCTATTTCCTTGCAAGGAAGTGTCGCATTTACATTCATTAGAAGTGTATACGAGGAATACATGACACTTCGCAAATCATATTATATCTTACCATGAAACATAGAATTGAGATGCGATATCGCGTTTTAAGAAGCATTAGAAATCTATTGCTACGATACGTAGACATCTGAAAACGCTATTTCCTTGCAAGGAAGTGTCGCATTTACATTCATTTGAAGTGTAGACGAGGAATACATAACACTTCGCAAATCATATTATATCTTACCATGAAACATAGAATTGAGACAGATATCGCGTTTTAAGAATCATAATTACTCCATTGCTACGATACGTAGACATCTGCAAACGCTATTTCCTTGCAAGGAAGTGTCGCATTTACATTCATTTGAAGTGTAGACGAGGAATACATGACACTTCGCAAATCATATTATATCTTACCATGAAACATAGAAATGAGATGCGATATCGCGTTTTAAGAAGCATTAGAAACCTATTGCTACGATACGTAGACATCTGCAAACGCTATTTCTTTGCAAGGAAGTGTCGCATTTACATTCATTTGAAGTGTAGACGAGGAACACATAACACTTCGCAAATCATATTATCATACCATGAAACATAGAAATGAAATGCGATATCGCGTTTTAAGTATCATAAAAACTATATTGCTACGATACGTAGACATCTGCAAACGCTATTTCCTTGCAAGGAAGTGTCGCATTCTCATTCATTTGAATCGTGGACGAGGAATGCATAACAATTCGCAATGAATATTATATCTTATCATGAAACATAGATATGAGATGCAATATCTCGTTTTAAGAAGCATTAGAAATCTATTGCTACGATACGTAGACATCTGCAAACGCTATTTCCTTGCAAGGAAGTGTCGCATTTACTTTCATTTGAAGTGTAGACGAGGAATACATAACACTTCGCAAATCATATTATATCTTACCATGAACCATAGAAATGAGTTGCGATATCGCGTTTTAAGAATCATAAGAACTTTATTGCTACGATACGTAGACATCTGCAAACGCTATTTCCTAGCGAGGAAGTGTCGCATTCACAATCATTTGAAGTGTAGACGAGGAATACATAACACTTCGCAACTCATATTATATCTTACCATGAAGCACAGAAATGAGATGCGATATCGCGTTTTAAGAAGCATTACAACACTATCGCTACAATACCTAGACATCTGCAGACGCTATTTCCTTGCAAGGAAGTGTCGCATTTACATTCATTTGAAGTGTAGAGGAGGAATACATGACACTTCGCAAATCATATTATATCTTACCATGAAACATAGAAATGAGATGCGATATCGCGTTCTAAGAAGCATTAGAAATCTATTGCTACGATACGTAGACATCTGCAAACGCTATTTCTTTGCAAGGAAGTGTCGCATTTACATTCGTTTGAAGTGTAGACGAGGAATACATAACACTTCGCAAATCATATTATATCTTACCATGAAACATAGAAATGAGATGCGATATCGCGTTTTAAGAAGCATTAGAACCCTATTGCTACGATACGTAGACATCTGCAAACGCTATTTCCTTGCAAGGAAGTGTCGCATTTACATTCATTTGAATCGTAGACGGGGAATGCATAACACTTCGCAAATCATATTATATCTTGCCATGAAATATAGAAATGAGTTGCGATATCGCATTTTAAGAATCATAAGAACTCTATTGCTATGATACGTAGACATCTGCAAGCGCTATTTCCTTGCAAGGAAGTGTCGCATTTACGTTCATTTGAATCGCAGACGAGGAATGCATAACACTTCGCAATGAATACTATATCTTATCATGAAACATAGATATGAGATGCAATATCTCGTTTTAAGAATCATTTGAACTCTATTGCTTCGATACGTAGACATCTGCAAACGCTATTTCCTTGCAAGGAAGTGTCGCATTTACATTCATTTGAAGTGTAGACGAGGAATACATGACACTTCGGAAATCATATTATATCTTACCATGAAACATAGAAATGAGATGCGATATCGCGTTTTAAGAAGCATTAGAAATCTATTGCTACGATACGTAGACATCTGCAGACGCTATGTCCTAGCAAGGAAGTATCGCATTTACATTCATTTGAAGTGTAGACGAGAAATACATAACACTTCGCAAATCATATTATATCTTACCATGAAACATAGAAATGAGATGCGATATCGCGTTTTAAGAAGCATTAGAAGTCTATTGCTACGACAGGTAGACATCTGCAAACGCTATTTCCTTGCAAGGAAGTGTCGCATTTACATTCATTTGAAGTGTAGACGAGGAATAAATAACACTTCGCAAATCATATTATATCTTACCATGAAACATAGAAATGAGATGCGATATCGCGTTTTAAGAAGCATTAGAACTCTATTGCTACGATACCTAGACATCTGCAGACGCTATTTCCTAGCAAGGAAGTGTCGCATTTGCATTCATTTGAAGTGTAGACGAGGAATACATGACACTTCGCAAATCATATTATATCTTACCATGAAACATAGAAATGAGATGCGATATCGCGTTTTAAGAAGCATTAGAAATCTATTGCTACGATACGTAGAAATCTGCAAACGCTATTTCCTTGCAAGGAAGTGTCGCATTCACATTCATTTGAAGTGTAGACGAGGAATACATAACACTTCGCAAATCATATTATATCTTACCATGAAACATAGAAATGAGATGCGATATCGCGTTTTAAGAAGCATTAGAACTCTATTGCTACGACAGGTAGACATCTGCAAACGCTATTTCCTTGCAAGGAAGTGTCGCATTTACATTCATTTGAAGTGTAGACGAGGAATAAATAACACTTCGCAAATCATATTATATCTTACCATGAAACATAGAAATGAGATGCGATATCGCGTTTTAAGATGCATTAGAACTCTATTGCTACGATAGGTAGACATCTGCAAACGCTATTTCTTTGCAAGGAAGTGTCGCATTTACATCCATTTGAAGTGTAGACGAGGAATACATAACACTTCGCAAATCATATTATATCTTACCATGAAACATAGAAATGAGATGCGATATCGTGTTTTAAGAAGCATTAGAACTCTATTGCTACGATAGGTAGACATCTGCAAACGCTATTTCCTTGCAAGGAAGTGTCGCATTTACATTCATTTGAAGTGTAGACGAGGAATACATAACACTTCGCAAATCATATTATATCTTACCATGAAACATAGAAATGAGATGCGATATCGCGTTTTAAGAAGCATTAGAACTCTATTGCTACGACAGGTAGACATCTGCAAACGCTATTTCCTTGCAAGGAAGTGTCGCATTTACGTTCATTTGAAGTGTAGACGAGGAATAAATAACACTTCGCAAATCATATTATATCTTACCATGAAACATAGAAATGAGATGCGATATCGCGTTTTAAGATGCATTAGAACTCTATTGCTACGATAGGTAGACATCTGCAAACGCTATTTCTTTGCAAGGAAGTGTCGCATTTACATTCATTTGAAGTGTAGACGAGGAATACATGACACTTCGGAAATCATATTATGTCTTACCATGAAAAATAGAAATCAGGTGCGATATCGCGTTTTAAGAAGCATTAGAACTCTTTCGCTACGATACCTAGACATCTGCAGACGCTATTTCCTAGCAAGGAAGTGTCGCATTTACATTCATGTGAAGTGTAGACGAGGAATACATAACACTTCGCAAATCATATTATATCTTACCATGAAACATAGAAGTGAGATGCGATATCGCGTTTTGAGAATCATAAGAACTCTATTGCTACGATACGTAGACATCTGCAAACGCTATTTCCTTGCAAGGATGTGTCGCATTTACATTCATTTGAAATGTAGACGAGGAATATATAACACTTCGCAAATCATATTATATCTTACCATGAAACATAGAAATGAGATGCGATATCGCGTTTTAAGAAGCATTAGAAATCTATTGCTACGATACTTAGAATCTGCAAACGCTATTTCCTAGCGAGGAAGTGTCGCATTCACATTCATTTGAAGTGTAGACGAGGAATGCATAACACTTCGCAATGAATATAATATCTTATCATGAAACATAGATATGAGATGCAATATCTCGTTTTAAGAATCATTTGAACTCTATTGCTTCGATACCTAGACATCTGCAGACGCTATTCCCTAGCAAGGAAGTGTCGCATTTACATTCATTTGAAGTGTAGACGAGGAATACATGACACTTCGCAAATCATATTATATCTTACCATGAAACATAGAAATGAGATGCGATATCGCGTTTTAAGAAGCATTAGAAATCTATTGCTACGATACGTAGACATCTGCAGACGCTATGTCCTAGCAAGGAAGTATCGCATTTACATTCATTTGAAGTGTAGACGAGAAATACATAACACTTCGCAAATCATATTATATCTTACCATGAAACATAGAAATGAGATGCGATATCGCGTTTTAAGAAGCATTAGAAGTCTATTGCTACGACAGGTAGACATCTGCAAACGCTATTTCCTTGCAAGGAAGTGTCGCATTTACATTCATTTGAAGTGTAGACGAGGAATAAATAACACTTCGCAAATCATATTATATCTTACCATGAAACATAGAAATGAGATGCGATATCGCGTTTTAAGAAGCATTAGAACTCTATTGCTACGATACCTAGACATCTGCAGACGCTATTTCCTAGCAAGGAAGTGTCGCATTTACATTCATTTGAAGTGTAGACGAGGAATACATGACACTTCGCAAATCATATTATATCTTACCATGAAACATAGAAATGAGATGCGATATCGCGTTTTAAGAAGCATTAGAAATCTATTGCTACGATACGTAGAAATCTGCAAACGCTATTTCCTTGCAAGGAAGTGTCGCATTCACATTCATTTGAAGTGTAGACGAGGAATACATAACACTTCGCAAATCATATTATATCTTACCATGAAACATAGAAATGAGATGCGATATCGCGTTTTAAGAAGCATTAGAACTCTAGTGCTACGACAGGTAGACATCTGCAAACGCTATTTCCTTGCAAGGAAGTGTCGCATTTACATTCATTTGAAGTGTAGACGAGGAATAAATAACACTTCGCAAATCATATTATATCTTACCATGAAACATAGAAATGAGATGCGATATCGCGTTTTAAGATGCATTAGAACTCTATTGCTACGATAGGTAGACATCTGCAAACGCTATTTCTTTGCAAGGAAGTGTCGCATTTACATTCATTTGAAGTGTAGACGAGGAATACATAACACTTCGCAAATCATATTATATCTTACCATGAAACATAGAAATGAGATGCGATATCGTGTTTTAAGAAGCATTAGAACTCTATTGCTACGATAGGTAGACATCTGCAAACGCTATTTCCTTGCAAGGAAGTGTCGCATTTACATTCATTTGAATCGTTGACGGGGAATGCATAACACTTCGCAAATCATATTATATCTTGCCATGAAATATAGAAATGAGATGCGATATCGCATTTTAAGAATCATAAGAACCCTATTGCTACGATACGTAGACATCTGCAAGCGCTATTTCCTTGCAAGGAAGTGTCGCATTTACGTTCATTTGAATCGCAGACGAGGAATGCATAACACTTCGCAATGAATATTATATCTTATCATGAAACATAGATATGAGATGCAATATCTCGTTTTAAGAATCATTTGAACTCTATTGCTTCGATACGTAGACATCTGCAAACGTTATTTCCTTGCAAGTAAGTGTCGCATTTACATTCATTTGAAGTGTAGACGAGGAATACATGACACTTCGGAAATCATATTATATCTTACCATAAAACATAGAAATGAGATGTGATATCGCGTTTTAAGTATCATATGAACACTATTGCTACGATACGTAGACAACTGCAAACGCTATTTCCTTGCAAGGAAGTGTCGCATTTGCGTTTATTTGAATCGTAGACGAGGAATGCATAACACTTCGCAATGAATATTATATCTTATTATGAAACATAGATATGAGATGCAATATCTCGTTTTAAGAATCATTTGAACTCTATTGCTTCGATACGTAGACATCTGCAAATGCTATTTCCTTGCAAGGAAGTGTGGCATTTACATTCATTTGAAGTGTAGACGAGGAATACATAACACTTCGCAATGAATATTATATCTTAACATAAAACATAGAAATGGGATGCGATATCGCGTTTTAAGAATCATAAGCACTCTATTGCTACGATACGTAGACATCTGCAAACGCTATTTCCTTGCAAGGAAGTGTCGCATTTTCATTCATTTGAATCGTAGACGAGGAATGCACAACACTTCGCAATGAATATTATATCTTATCATGAAACATAGATATGAGATGCAACATCTCGTTTTAAGAAGCATTTGAACTCTATTGCTACGATACCTAGACATCTGCAAACGCTCTTTCCTTGCAAGGAAGTGTCGCATTAACATTCATATGAAGTGTAGACGAGGAATACATAACACTTCGCAAATCATATTATATCTTACCATGAAACATGGAAATGAGATGCGATATCGCGTTTTGAGAAGCATTAGAAACCTATCGCTACGATACCTAGACATCTGCAGACGCTATTTCCTTTCAAGGAAGTGTCGCATTTACATTCAGTTGAAGTGTAGACGAGGAGTACATAACACTTCGCAAATCATATTATATCTTAACATGAAACATAGAAATGAGATGCGATATCGCGTTTTAAGAATCATAACAACTCTATTGCTACGATACGTAGACATCTGCAAACGCTATTTCTTTGCAAGGAAGTGTCGCATTTACATTCATTTGATGTGTAGACGAGGAATACATAACACTTCGCAAATCATATTATGTCTTACCATGAAAAATAGAAATCAGGTGCGATATCGCGTTTTAAGAAGCATTAGAACTCTTTCGCTACGATACCTAGACATCTGCAGACGCTATTTCCTAGCAAGGAAGTGTCGCATTTACATTCATGTGAAGTGTAGACGAGGAATACATAACACTTCGCAAATCATATTATATCTTACCATGAAACATAGAAGTGAGATGCGATATCGCGTTTTGAGAATCATAAGAACTCTATTGCTACGATACGTAGACATCTGCAAACGCTATTTCCTTGCAAGGATGTGTCGCATTTACATTCATTTGAAATGTAGACGAGGAATATATAACACTTCGCAAATCATATTATATCTTACCATGAAACATAGAAATGAGATGCGATATCGCGTTTTAAGAAGCATTAGAAATCTATTGCTACGATACTTAGAATCTGCAAACGCTATTTCCTAGCGAGGAAGTGTCGCATTCACATTCATTTGAAGTGTAGACGAGGAATGCATAACACTTCGCAATGAATATAATATCTTATCATGAAACATAGATATGAGATGCAATATCTCGTTTTAAGAATCATTTGAACTCTATTGCTTCGATACCTAGACATCTGCAGACGCTATTCCCTAGCAAGGAAGTGTCGCATTTACATTCATTTGAAGTGTAGACGAGGAATACATGACACTTCGCAAATCATATTATATCTTACCATGAAACATAGAAATGAGATGCGATATCGCGTTTTAAGAAGCATTAGAGCTCCATTGCTGCGATACTTAGAAATCTGCAAACGCTATTTCCTTGCAAGGAAGTGACGCATTTACATTCATTTGAATCGTAGACGAGGAATGCATAACACTTCGCAATGAATATTATATATCATCATGAAACATAGATATGAGATGCAATATCTCGTTTTAATAAGCATTAGAACTCTATCGCTACGATACCTAGAGGTCTGCAGACGCTATTTCCTAGCAAGGAAGTGTCGCATTTACATTCATTTGAAGTGTAGACGAGGAATACATAACACATCGCAAATCATATTATATCTTACCATGAACCATAGAAATGAGATGCGATATCGCGTTTTAAGAATCATAAGATCTTTATTGCTACGATACGTAGACATCTGCAAACGCTATTTCCTAGCGAGGAAGTGTCGCATTCACATTCATTTGAAGTGTAGACGAGGAATACATAACACTTCGCAAATCATATTATATCATACCATGAAACATAGAAATGAGATGCGATATCGCGTTTTAAGAATCATAATAACTCTATTGCTACGATACATAGACATATGCAAACGCTATTTCCTTGCAAGGAAGTGTCGCATTTACATTCATTTGAATCGTAGACGCGGAATGCATAACACTTCGCAATGAATACTATATCTTATCATGAAACATAGATATGAGATGCTATATCTCGTTTTAAGAAGCATTTGAACTCTATTGCTACGATACGTAGACATCTGCAAACGCTATTTCTTTCCAAGGAAGTGTCGCATTTACATTCATTTGAAGTGTAGACGAGGAATACATAACACTTCGCAAATCATATTATATCTTACCATGAAACATAGAAATGAGATGCGATATCGCGTTTTAAGAAGCATTAGAACTTTATCGCTACGATACATAGACATCTGCAAGCGCTATTTCCTTGCAAGAAAGTGTCGCATTTACATTCATTTGAATCGTATACGAGGAATGCATAACACTTCGCAACGAATATTATATCTTATCATGAAACATAGATAAGAGATGCAATATCTCGCTTTAAGAAGCATTTGAACTCTTTTGCTACGATACCTAGACATCTGCAAACGCTATGTCCTATCGAAAAAGTGTCGCAATCACATTCATTTGAGGTGTAGACGAGGAATACATAACACTTCGCAAGTCATATTATATCTTACCATGAAACATAGAAATGAGATGCGATATCGCGTTTTAAGAATCATAATAACTCTATTGCTACGATACATAGACATCTGCAAACGCTATTTCCTTGCAAGGCAGTGTCGCATTTACATTCATTTGAATCGTAGACGCGGAATGCATAACACTTCGCAATGAATACTATATCTTATCATGAAACATAGATATGAGATGCTATATCTTGTTTTAAAAAGCATTTGAACTCTATTGCTACGATACCTAGACATCTGCAGACGCTATTTCCTAGCAAGGAAGTGTCGCATTTACATTCATTTGAAGTGTAGACGAGGAATACATGACACTTCGCAAATCATATTATATCTTACCATGAAACATAGAAATGAGATGCTATATCGCGTTTTAAGAATCATAATAACTCTATTGCTACGATACGTAGACATCTGCAAACGCTATTTCCTTGCAAGGAAGTGTCGCATTTACATTCATTTGAATCGTAGACGCGGAATGCGTAATAACACTTCGCAATGAATACTATATCTTATCATGAAACATAGAAATGAGATGTGATATTGCGTTTTGAGAAGCATTAGAACTCTATCGCTACGATACCTAGACATCTGCAGACGCTATATCCTTTCAAGGGAGTGTCGCATTTACATTCATTTGAAGTGTAGACGAGGAGCACATAACACTACGCAAATCATATTATATCTTACCATGAAACATAGAAGTGAGATGCGATATCGCGTTTTAAGAAGCATTAGAAATCTATTGCTACGATACGTAGACATCTGCAAACGCTATTTCTTTCCAAGGACGTGTCGCATTTACATTCATTTGAAGTGTAGACGAGGAATACATAACACTTCGCAAATCATATTATATCTTACCGTGAAACATAGAAATGAGATGCGATATCACGTTTTAAGAAGCATTAGAACTCTATCGCTACGATACCTAGACATCTGCAGACGCTATTTCCTAGCAAGGAAGTGTCGCATTTACATTCATTTGAATTGTAGACGAGGAATACATAACACTTCGTAAATCATATTATATCTTACCATGAACTATAGAAATGAGATGCGATATCGCATTTTAAGAAGCATTAGAACTCTATTGCTACGATACCTAGACATCTGCAAACGCTATTTCCTTGCAAGGAAGTGTCGCATTTACATTCATTTGAATCGTAGACGAGGAATGCATAACACTTCGCAATGAATATTATATCTTATCATAAAACATAGATATAAGATGCAAAATCTCGTTTTAAGCAGCATTTGAACACTATTGCTACGATACCTAGACATCTGCAGACGCTATTTCCTAGCAAGGAAGTGTCGCATTAACATTCATTTGAAGTGTAGACGAGGAATACATGACACTTCGCAAATCATATTATATCTTACCATGTAACATAGAAATGAGATGCGATATCGCGTTTTAAGAAGCATTAGAAATCTATTGCTACGATACGTAGACATCTGCAAACGCTATTCCTTTGCAAGGAAGTGTCGCATTTACATTCATTTGAAGTGTAGACGAGGAATACATAACACTTCGCAAATCATATTATATCTTACCATGAAACATAGAAATGAGATGCGATATCGCGTTTTAAGAAGCATTTGAACTCTATTGCTTCGATACCTAGACATCTGCAGAGGCTATTCCCTAGCAAGGAAGTGTAGCATTTACATTCATTTGAAGTGTAGACGAGGAATACATCACACTTCGCAAATCATATTATATCTTACCATGAAGCATAGAAATGATATGCGATATCGCGTTTTAAGAAGCATTAGATATTTACTGCTACGATACGTAGACATCTGCAGACGCTATTTCCTTGCAAGGAAGTGTCGCATTTACATTCATTTGAAGTGTAGACGAGGAATACATGACACTTCGCAATGAATATTATATCTTAACATAAAACATAGAAATGGGATGCGATATCGCGTTTTAAGAATCATAAGCACTCTATTGCTACGATACGTAGACATCTGCAAACGCTATTTCCTTGCAAGGAAGTGTCGCATTTACATTCATTTGAAGTGTAGACGAGGAATACATAACACATCGCAAATCATATTATATCTTACCATGAACCATAGAAATGAGATGCGATATCGCGTTTTAAGAATCATAAGAACTTTATTGCTACGATACGTAGACATCTGCAAACGCTATTTCCTAGCGAGGAAGTGTCGCATTCACATTCATTTGAAGTGTAGACGAGGAATACATAACACTTCGCAAATCATATTATATCTTACCATGAAACATAGAAATGAGATGCGATATCGCGTTTTAAGAAGCATTAGAACTTTATCGCTACGATACATAGACATCTGCAAGCGCTATTTCCTTGCAAGAAAGTGTCGCATTTACATTCATTTGAATCGTATACGAGGAATGCATAACACTTCGCAATGAATATTATATCTTATCATGAAACATAGATAAGAGATGCAATATCTCGCTTTAAGAAGCATTTGAACTCTATTGCTACGATACCTAGACATCTGCAAACGCTATGTCCTATCGAAAAAGTGTCGCAATCACATTCATTTGAAGTGTAGACGAGGAATACATAACACTTCGCAAGTCATATTATATCTTACCATGAAACATAGAAATGAGATGCGATATCGCGTTTTAAGAATCATAATAACTCTATTGCTACGATACATAGACATCTGCAAACGCTATTTCCTTGCAAGGCAGTGTCGCATTTACATTCATTTGAATCGTAGACGCGGAATGCATAACACTTCGCAATGAATACTATATCTTATCATGAAACATAGATATGAGATGCTATATCTTGTTTTAAAAAGCATTTGAACTCTATTGCTACGATACCTAGACATCTGCAGACGCTATTTCCTAGCAAGGAAGTGTCGCATTTACATTCATTTGAAGTGTAGACGAGGAATACATGACACTTCGCAAATCATATTATATCTTACCATGAAACATAGAAATGAGATGCTATATCGCGTTTTAAGAATCATAATAACTCTATTGCTACGATACGTAGACATCTGCAAACGCTATTTCCTTGCAAGGAAGTGTCGCATTTACATTCATTTGAATCGTAGACGCGGAATTCGTAATTACACTTCGCAATGAATACTATATCTTATCATGAAGCATAGAAATGAGATGTGATATTGCGTTTTGAGAAGCATTAGAACTCTATCGCTACGATACCTAGACATCTGCAGACGCTATATCCTTTCAAGGGAGTGTCGCATTTACATTCATTTGAAGTGTAGACGAGGAGCACATAACACTACGCAAATCATATTATATCTTACCATGAAACATAGAAGTGAGATGCGATATCGCGTTTTAAGAAGCATTAGAAATCTATTGCTACGATACGTAGACATCTGCAAACGCTATTTCTTTCCAAGGACGTGTCGCATTTACATTCATTTGAAGTGTAGACGAGGAATACATAACACTTCGCAAATCATATTATATCTTAACATAAAACATAGAAATGGGATGCGATATCGCGTTTTAAGAATCATAAGCACTCTATTGCTACGATACGTAGACATCTGCAAACGCTATTTCCTTGCAAGGAAGTGTCGCATTTTCATTCATTTGAATCGTAGACGAGGAATGCACAACACTTCGCAATGAATATTATATCTTATCATGAAACATAGATATTAGATGCAACATCTCGTTTTAAGAAGCATTTGAACTCTATTGCTACGATACCTAGACATCTGCAAACGCTCTTTCCTTGCAAGGAAGTGTCGCATTAACATTCATATGAAGTGTAGACGAGGAATACATAACACTTCGCAAATCATATTATATCTTACCATGAAACATGGAAATGAGATGCGATATCGCGTTTTGAGAAGCATTAGAAACCTATCGCTACGATACCTAGACATCTGCAGACGCTATTTCCTTTCAAGGAAGTGTCGCATTTACATTCAGTTGAAGTGTAGACGAGGAGTACATAACACTTCGCAAATCATATTATATCTTAACATGAAACATAGAAATGAGATGCGATATCGCGTTTTAAGAATCATAACAACTCTATTGCTACGATACGTAGACATCTGCAAACGCTATTTCTTTGCAAGGAAGTGTCGCATTTACATTCATTTGATGTGTAGACGAGGAATACATAACACTTCGCAAATCATATTATGTCTTACCATGACAAATAGAAATCAGGTGCGATATCGCGTTTTAAGAAGCATTAGAACTCTATCGCTACGATACCTAGACATCTGCAGACGCTATTTCCTAGCAAGGAAGTGTCGCATTTACATTCATTTGAAGTGTAGACGAGGAATACATAACACTTCGCAAATCATATTATATCTTACCATGAACCATAGAAATGAGATGCGATATCGCGTTTTAAGAATCATAAGAACTTTATTGCTACGATACGTAGACATCTGCAAACGCTATTTCCTAGCGAGGAAGTGTCGCATTCACATTCATTTGAAGTGTAGACGAGGAATACATAACACTTCGCAAATCATATTATATCTTACCATGAAACATAGAAATGAGATGCGATATCGCGTTTTAAGAATCATAATAACTCTATTGCTACGATACATAGACATATGCAAACGCTATTTCCTTGCAAGGAAGTGTCGCATTTACATTCATTTGAATCGTAGACGCGGAATGCATAACACTTCGCAATGAATACTATATCTTATCATGAAACATAGATATGAGATGCTATATCTCGTTTTAAGAAGCATTTGAACTCTATTGCTACGATACGTAGACATCTGCAAACGCTATTTCTTTCCAAGGAAGTGTCGCATTTACATTCATTTGAAGTGTAGACGAGGAATACATAACACTTCGCAAATCATATTATACCTTACCATGAAACATAGAAATGAGATGCGATATCGCGTTTTAAGAAGCATTAGAACTTTATCGCTACGATACATAGACATCTGCAAGCGCTATTTCCTTGCAAGAAAGTGTCGCATTTACATTCATTTGAATCGTATACGAGGAATGCATAACACTTCGCAATGAATATTATATCTTATCATGAAACATAGATAAGAGATGCAATATCTCGCTTTAAGAAGCATTTGAACTCTATTGCTACGATACCTAGACATCTGCAAACGCTATGTCCTATCGAAAAAGTGTCGCAATCACATTCATTTGAAGTGTAGACGAGGAATACATAACACTTCGCAAGTCATATTATATCTTACCATGAAACATAGAAATGAGATGCGATATCGCGTTTTAAGAATCATAATAACTCTATTGCTACGATACATAGACATCTGCAAACGCTATTTCCTTGCAAGGCAGTGTCGCATTTACATTCATTTGAATCGTAGACGCGGAATGCATAACACTTCGCAATGAATACTATATCTTATCATGAAACATAGATATGAGATGCTATATCTTGTTTTAAAAAGCATTTGAACTCTATTGCTACGATACCTATACATCTGCAGACGCTATTTCCTAGCAAGGAAGTGTCGCATTTACATTCATTTGAAGTGTAGACGAGGAATACTTGACACTTCGCAAATCATATTATATCTTACCATGAAACATAGAAATGAGATGCTATATCGCGTTTGAAGAATCATAATAACTCTATTGCTACGATACGTAGACATCTGCAAACGCTATTTCCTTGCAAGGAAGTGTCGCATTTACATTCATTTGAATCGTAGACGCGGAATGCATAACACTTCGCAATGAATACTATATCTTATCATGAAACATAGAAATGAGATGTGATATTCGGTTTTGAGAAGCATTAGAACTCTATCGCTACGATACCTAGACATCTGCAGACGCTATATCCTTTCAAGGGAGTGTCGCATTTACATTCATTTGAAGTGTAGACGAGGAGCACATAACACTACGCAAATCATATTATATCTTACCATGAAACATAGAAGTGAGATGCGATATCGCGTTTTAAGAAGCATTAGAAATCTATTGCTACGATACGTAGACATCTGCAAACGCTATTTCTTTCCAAGGACGTGTCGCATTTACATTCATTTGAAGTGTAGACGAGGAATACATAACACTTCGCAAATCATATTATATCTTACCATGAAACATAGAAATGAGATGCGATATCGCGTTTTAAGAAGCATTAGAACTCTATCGCTACGATACCTAGACATCTGCAGACGCTATTTCCTAGCAAGGAAGTGTCGCATTTACATTCATTTGAAGTGTAGACGAGGAATACATAACACTTCGTAAATCATATTATATCTTACCATGAACTATAGAAATGAGATGCCATATCGCATTTTAAGAAGCATTAGAACTCTATTGCTACGATACCTAGACATCTGCAAACGCTATTTCCTTGCAAGGAAGTGTCGCATTTACATTCATTTGAATCGTAGACGAGGAATGCATAACACTTCGCAATGAATATTATATCTTATCATAAAACATAGATATAAGATGCAAAATCTCGTTTTAAGCAGCATTTGAACACTATTGCTACGATACCTAGACATCTGCAGACGCTATTTCCTAGCAAGGAAGTGTCGCATTAACATTCATTTGAAGTGTAGACGAGGAATACATGACACTTCGCAAATCATATTATATCTTACCATGTAACATAGAAATGAGATGCGATATCGCGTTTTAAGAAGCATTAGAAATCTATTGCTACGATACGTAGACATCTGCAAACGCTATTCGTTTGCAAGGAAGTGTCGCATTTACATTCATTTGAAGTGTAGACGAGGAATACGTAACACTTCCCAAATCATATTATATCTTACCATGAAACATAGAAATGAGATGCGATATCGCGTTTTAAGAAGCATTAGAACTCTACTGCTACTATAGGTAGACATCTGCAAACGCTATTTCCTTGCAAGGAAGTGTCGCATTTACATTCATTTGAAGCGTAAACGAGGAATATATCACACTTCGCAAATCATATTATATCTTACCATGAAACATAGAAATGAGATGCGATATTGCGTTTTGAGAAGCATTAGAACTCTGTCGCTACGGTACCTAGACATCTGCAGACGCTATTTCCGTTCAAGGGAGTGTCGCATTTACATTCATTTGAAGTGTAGACGAGGAATACATGACACTTCGCAAATCATATTATATCTTACCATGGAACATAGAAATGAGATGCGATATCGCGTTTTAAGAAGCATTAGAATTCTATTGCTACGATAGGTAGACACCTGCAAACGCACTTTCCTTGCAAGGAAGTGTCGCATTAACATTCATATGAAGTGTAGACGAGCAATACATAACACTTCGCAAATCATATAATATCTTACCATGAAACATAGAAATGAGATGCGATATCGCGTTTTAAGAAGCATTAAAACTCTATTGATACGATACCTAGACATCTGCAGACGCATTGTCCTAGCAAGGAAGTGTCGCATTTACGTTCATTTGAATCGTAGACGAGGAATGCATAACACTTCGCAAATCATATTATATCTTACCATGAAACATAGAAATGAGATGCGATATCGCGTTTTAAGAAGCATTAGAAATCTGTTGCTACGATACGTAGAAATCTGCAAACGCTATTTCCTTGCAAGGAAGTGTCGCATTTACATTCATTTGAAGTGTAAACGAGGAATACATCACACTTCGCAAATCATATTATATCTTACCATGAAACATAGAAATGAGATGCGATATCGCGTTTTAAGAAGCATTAGAAATCTATTGCTACGATACGAAGGCATCTGCAGACGCTATTTCCTTGCAAGGAAGTGTCGCATTTTCATTCATTTGAAGTGTAGATGAGGAATACATAACACTTCGCAAATCATATAATATCTTACCATGAAACATAGAAATGAGATGCGATATCGCGTTTTAAGAAGCATTAGAAATCTATTGCTACGATACGTAGAATCTGCAAACGCTATTTCCTAGCGAGGAAGTGTCGCATTCACATTCATTTGAAGTGTAGACGAGGAATGCATAACACTTCGCAATGAATATAATATCTTATCATGAAACATAGAAATGAGATGCAATATCTCGTTTTAAGAATCATTTGAACTCTACTGCTTCGATACCTAGACATCTGCAGACGCTATTCCCTAGCAAGGAAGTGTGGCATTTACATTCATTTGAAGTGTAGACGAGGAATACATGACACTTCGCAAATCATATTATATCTTACCATGAAACATGGAAATGATATGCGATATCGCGTTTTAAGAAGCATTAGATATCTACTGCTACGATACGTAGACATCTGCAGACGCTATTTCCTTGCAAGGAAGTGTCGCATTTACATTCATTTGAAGTGTAGACGAGGAATACATGACACTTCGCAAATCATATTATATCTTACCATGAAACATAGAAATGAGATGCGATATCGCGTTTTAAGAAGCATTTGAAATCTATTGCTACGATACGTAGATATCTGCAAACGCTATTTCTTTGCAAGGAAGTGTCGCATTTACATTCATTTGAAGTGTAGACGTGGAATACACACACTTCGAAAATCATATTATATCTTACCATGAAACATAGAAATGAGTTGCGATATCGCGTTTTAATAAGCATTAGAACTCCACTGCTACGATAGGTAGACATTTGCAAACGCTATTTACGTGCAATGAAGTGTCGCATTTACATTCATTTGAAGTGTAGACGAGGAATACATAAAACTTCGCAAATCATATTATATCTTACCATGAAACATAGAAATGAGATACGATATCGCGTTGTAAGAATCATAAGAACACTATTGCTACGATACGTAGACATCTGCAAACGCTATATCCTTGCAAGGAAGTGTCGCATTTACATTCATTTGAATCGTAGACGAGGAATGCATAACACTTCGCAATGAATATTATATCTTATCATGAAACATAGATATGGGATGCAACATCTCGTTTTAAGAAGCATTTGAACTCTATTGCTACGACACCCAGACATGTGCAGACGCTATTTCCTAGCAAGGAAGTGCCGCATTTACATTCATTTGAAGTGTAGACGACGAATACATAACACTTCGCAAATCACATTATATCTTACCATGAAACATAGAAATGAGATGCGATATCGCGTTTTAAGAAGCATTTGAACTCTATTGCTACGACACCTAGACATCTGCAGACGCTATTTCCTAGCAAGGAAGTGTCGCATTTACATTCATTTGAAGTGTAGACGAGGAATACATAATACATCGCAAATCATATTATATCTTACCATGAACCATAGAAATGAGATGCGATATCGCGTTTTAAGGATCATAAGAACTTTATTGCTACGATACGTAGACATCTGCAAACGCTATTTCCTAGCGAGGAAGTGTCGCATTCACATTCATTTGAAGTGTAGACGAGGAATACATAACACTTCGCAAATCATATTATATCTTACCATGAAACATAGAAATGTGATGCGATATCGCGTTTTAAGAATCATAATAACTCTATTGCTACGATACATAGACATCTGCAAACGCTATTTCCTTGCAAGGAAGTGTCGCATTTACATTCATTTGAATCGTAGACGCGGAATGCATAACACTTCGCAATGAATACTATATCTTATCATGAAACATAGATATGAGATGCTATATCTCGTTTTAAGAAGCAATTGAACTCTATTGCTACGATACGTAGACATCTGCAAACGCTATTTCTTTCCAAGGAAGTGTCGCATTTACATTCATTTGAAGTGTAGACGAGGAATACATAACACTTCGCAAATCATATTATATCTTACCATGAAACATAGAAATGAGATGCGATATCGCGTTTTAAGAAGCATTAGAACTCTATCGCTACGATACATAGACATCTGCAAACGCTATTTCCTTGCAACAAAGTGTCGCATTTACATTCATTTGAATCGTATACGAGGAATGCATAACACTTCGCAATGAATATTATATCTTATCATGAAACATAGATAAGAGATGCAATATCTCGCTCTAAGAAGCATTTGAACTCTATTGCTACGATACCTAGACATCTGCAAACGCTATGTCCTATCGAAAAAGTGTCGCAATCACATTCATTTGAAGTGTAGACGAGGAATACATAACACTTCGCAAATCATATTATATCTTACCATGAAACATAGAAATGTGATGCGATATCGCGTTTTAAGAATCATAATAACTCTATTGCTACGATACATAGACATCTGCAAACGCTATTTCCTTGCAAGGAAGTGTCGCATTTACATTCATTTGAATCGTAGACGCGGAATGCATGACACTTCGCAATGAATACTATATCTTATCATGAAACATAGATATGAGATGCTATATCTCGTTTTAAGAAGCAATTGAACTCTATTGCTACGATACGTAGACATCTGCAAACGCTATTTCTTTCCAAGGAAGTGTCGCATTTACATTCATTTGAAGTGTAGACGAGGAATACATAACACTTCGCAAATCATATTATATCTTACCATGAAACATAGAAATGAGATGCGATATCGCGTTTTAAGAAGCATTAGAACTCTATCGCTACGATACATAGACATCTGCAAACGCTATTTCCTTGCAACAAAGTGTCGCATTTACATTCATTTGAATCGTATACGAGGAATGCATAACTCTTCGCAATGAATATTATATCTTATCATGAAACGTAGATAAGAGATGCAATATCTCGCTCTAAGAAGCATTTGAACTCTATTGCTACGATACCTAGACATCTGCAAACGCTATGTCCTATCGAAAAAGTGTCGCAATCACATTCATTTGAAGTGTAGACGAGGAATACATAACACTTCGCAAATCATATTATATCTTACCATGAAACATAGAAATGAGATGCGATATCGCGTTTTAAGAATCATAATAACTCTATTGCTACGATACATAGACATCTGCAAACGCTATTTCCTTGCAAGGAAGTGTCGCATTTACATTCATTTGAATCGTAGACGCGGAATGCATAACACTTCGCAATGAATACTATATCTTATCATGAAACATAGATATGAGATGCTATATCTTGTTTTAAAAAGCATTTGAACTCTATTGCTACGATACCTAGACATCTGCAGACGCTATTTCCTTGCAAGGAAATGTCGCATTTTCATTCATTTGAAGTGTAGATGAGGAATACATAACACTTCGCAAATCATATAATATCTTACCATGAAACATAGAAATGAGATGCGATATCGCGTTTTAAGAAGCATTAGAACTCTATTGCTACGATACGTAGACATCTGCAAACGCTATTTCCTTGCAAGGAAGTGTCGCATTTTCATTCATTTGAATCGTAGACGAGGAATGCACAACACTTCGCAATGAATATTATATCTTATCATGAAACATAGATATGAGATGCAACATCTCGTTTTAAGAAGCATTTGAACTCTATCGCTACGATACCTAGACATCTGCAGACGCTATTTCCTAGCGAGGAAGTGTCGCATTTACAATCATTTGAAGTGTAGACGAGGAATACATAACACTTCGCAAATCATATTATATCATACCATGAAACATAGAATTGAGATGCGATATCGCGTTTTAAGAAGCGTTAGAACTGTATTGCTACGATATGTATACATCTACAAACGCTATTTCCATGCAAGGAAGTGTCGCATTTACATTCATTTGAAGTGTAGACGAGGAATAAGTAACACTTCGCAAATCATATTATATCTTACCATGAAACATAGAAATGAGATACGATATCGCGTTGTAAGAATCATGGAACACTATTGCTACGATACGTAGACATCTGCAAACGCTATTTCCTACCAAGGAAGTGTCGCATTTACATTCATTTGAAGTGTAGACGAGGAATACATAACACTTCGCAAATCATATTATATCTTACCATGAAACATAGAAATGAGATGCGATATCGCGTTTTAAGAAGCATTAGATTTCTATTGCTACGATAGGTAGACATCTGCAAACGCTATTTCCTTGCAAGGAAGTGTCGCATTTTCATTCATTTGAATCGTATACGAGGAATGCATAACACTTCGCAATGAATATTATATCTTATCATGAAACATAGATATGGGATGCAACATCTCGTTTTCAGAAGCATTTGAACTCTATTGCTACGACACCTAGACATCTACAAACGCTATTTCCTTGCAAGGAAGTGTCGCATTTACATTCATTTGAAGTGTAGACGAGGAATAAGTAACACTTCGCAAATCATATTATATCTTACCATGAAACATAGAAATGAGATACGATATCGCGTTGTAAGAATCATGGAACACTATTGCTACGATACGTAGACATCTGCAAACGCTATTTCTTTCCAAGGAAGTGTCGCATTTACATTCATTTGAAGTGTAGACGAGGAATACATAACACTTCGCAAATCATATTATATCTTACCATGAAACATAGAAATGAGATGCGATATCGCGTTTTAAGAAGCATTAGAACTCTATCGCTACGATACATAGACATCTGCAAACGCTATTTCCTTGCAACAAAGTGTCGCATTTACATTCATTTGAATCGTATACGAGGAATGCATAACACTTCGCAATGAATATTATATCTTATCATGAAACATAGATAAGAGATGCAATATCTCGCTCTAAGAAGCATTTGAACTCTATTGCTACGATACCTAGACATCTGCAAACGCTATGTCCTATCGAAAAAGTGTCGCAATCACATTCATTTGAAGTGTAGACGAGGAATACATAACACTTCGCAAATCATATTATATCTTACCATGAAACATAGAAATGAGATGCGATATCGCGTTTTAAGAATCATAATAACTCTATTGCTACGATACATAGACATCTGCAAACGCTATTTCCTTGCAAGGAAGTGTCGCATTTACATTCATTTGAATCGTAGACGCGGAATGCATAACACTTCGCAATGAATACTATATCTTATCATGAAACATAGATATGAGATGCTATATCTTGTTTTAAAAAGCATTTGAACTCTATTGCTACGATACCTAGACATCTGCAGACGCTATTTCCTAGCAAGCAAGTGTCGCATTTACATTCATTTGAAGTGTAGACGAGGAATACATAACACTTCGTAAATCATATTATATCTTACCATGAACTATAGAAATGAGATGCGATATCGCGTTTTAAGAAGCATTAGAACTCTATTGCTACGATACGTAGACATCTGCAAACGCACTTTCCTTGCAAGGAAGTGTCGCATTTACGTTCATTTGAATCGTAGACGAGGAATGCATAACACTTCGCAAATCATATTATATCTTACCATGAAACATAGAAATGAGATGCGATATCGCGTTTTAAGAAGCATTAGAAATCTATTGCTACGATACGTAGAAATCTGCAAACGCTATTTCCTTGCAAGGAAGTGTCGCATTTACATTCATTTGAAGTGTAAACGAGGAATACATCACACTTCGCAAATCATATTATATCTTACCATGAAACATAGAAATGAGATGCGATATCGCGTTTTAAGAAGCATTAGAAATCTATTGCTACGATACGAAGACATCTGCAGACGCTATTTCCTTGCAAGGAAGTGTCGCATTTTCATTCATTTGAAGTGTAGATGAGGAATACATAACACTTCGCAAATCATATAATATCTTACCATGAAACATAGAAATGAGATGCGATATCGCGTTTTAAGAAGCATTAGAACTCTATTGCTACGATACGTAGACATCTGCAAACGCTATTTCCTTGCAAGGAAGTGTCGCATTTTCATTCATTTGAATCGTAGACGAGGAATGCACAACACTTCGCAATGAATATTATATCTTATCATGAAACATAGATATGAGATGCAACATCTCGTTTTAAGAAGCATTTGAACTCTATTGCTACGATACCTAGACATCTGCAAACGCTCTTTCCTTGCAAGGAAGTGTCGCATTAACATTCATATGAAGTGTAGACGAGGAATACATAACACTTCGCAAATCATATTATATCTTACCATGAAACATGGAAATGAGATGCGATATCGCGTTTTGAGAAGCATTAGAACCCTATCGCTACGATACCTAGACATCTGCAGACGCTATTTCCTTTCAAGGAAGTGTCGCATTTACATTCATTTGAAGTGTAGACGAGGAATATATAACACTTCGCAAATCATATTATATCTTACCATGAAACATAGAAATTAGATGCGATATCGCGTTTTAAGAAGCATTAGAAATCTATTGCTACGATACGTAGAATCTGCAAACGCTATTTCCTAGCGAGGAAGTGTCGCATTCACATTCATTTGAAGTGTAGACGAGGAATGCATAACACTTCGCAATGAATATAATATCTTATCATGAAACATAGAAATGAGATGCAATATCTCGTTTTAAGAATCATTTGAACTCTACTGCTTCGATACCTAGACATCTGCAGACGCTATTCCCTAGCAAGGAAGTGTCGCATTTACATTCATTTGAAGTGTAGACGAGGAATACATGACACTTCGCAAATCATATTATATCTTACCATGAAACATAGAAATGATATGCGATATCGCGTTCTAAGAAGCATTAGATATCTACTGCTACGATACGTAGACATCTGCAGACGCTATTTCCTAGCGAGGAAGTGTCGCATTTACATTCATTTGAAGTGTAGACGAAGAATACATAACACTTCGCATATCATATTATATCATACCATGAAACATAGAATTGAGATGCGATATCGCGTTTTAAGAAGCATTAGAACTGTATTGCTACGATATGTATACATCTACAAACGCTATTTCCTTGCAAGGAAGTGTCGCATTTACATTCATTTGAAGTGTAGACGAGGAATACATAACACTTCGCAAATCATATTATATCTTACCATGAAACATAGAATTGAGATGCGATATCGCGTTTTAAGAAGCATTAGAACTGTATTGCTACGATATGTATACATCTACAAACGCTATTTCCTTGCAAGGAAGTGCCGCATTTACATTCATTTGAAGTGTAGACGACGAATACATAACGCTTCGCAAATCACATTATATCTTACCATGAAACATAGAAATGAGATGCGATATCGCGTTTTAAGAAGCATTAGAACTCTATCGCTACGATACCTAGACATCTGCAGACGCTATTTCCTAGCGAGGAAGTGTCGCATTTACAATCATTTGAAGTGTAGACGAGGAATACATAACACTTCGCAAATCATATTATATCATACCATGAAACATAGAATTGAGATGCGATATCGCGTTTTAAGAAGCGTTAGAACTGTATTGCTACGATATGTATACATCTACAAACGCTATTTCCTTGCAAGGAAGTGTCGCATTTACATTCATTTGAAGTGTAGACGAGGAATAAGTAACACTTCGCAAATCATATTATATCTTACCATGAAACATAGAAATGAGATACGATATCGCGTTGTAAGAATCATGGAACACTATTGCTACGATACGTAGACATCTGCAAACGCTATTTCCTACCAAGGAAGTGTCGCATTTACATTCATTTGAAGTGTAGACGAGGAATACATAACACTTCGCAAATCATATTATATCTTACCATGAAACATAGAAATGAGATGCGATATCGCGTTTTAAGAAGCATTAGATTTCTATTGCTACGATAGGTAGACATCTGCAAACGCTATTTCCTTGCAAGGAAGTGTCGCATTTTCATTCATTTGAATCGTAGACGAGGAATGCATAACACTTCGCAATGAATATTATATCTTATCATGAAACATAGATATGGGATGCAACATCTCGTTTTCAGAAGCATTTGAACTCTATTGCTACGACACCTAGACATCTGCAGACGCTATTTCCTAGCAAGGAAGTGTCGCATTTACATTCATTTGAAGTGTAGACGACGAATACATAACACTTCGCAAATCACATTATATCTTACCATGAAACATAGAAATGAGATGCGATATCGCGTTTTAAGAAGCATTAGAACTCTATCGCTACGATACCTAGACATCTGCAGACGCTACTTCCTAGCGAGGAAGTGTCCCGTTTACATTCGTTTGAAGTGTAGACGAGGAATACATAACACTTCGCAAATCATATTATATCATACCATGAAACATAGAATTGAGATGCGATATCGCTTTTTAAGAAGCATTAGAACTGTATTGCTACGATAGGTGTACATCTACAAACGCTATTTCCTTGCAAGGAAGTGTCGCATTTACATTCATTTGAAGTGTAGACCAGGAATAAATAACACTTTGCAAATCATATTATATCTTACCATGAAACATAGAAATGAGATGCGATATCGCGTTTTAAGAAGCATTAGAATTCTATTGCTACGATAGGTATACATCTACAAACGCTATTTCCTTGCAAGGAAGTGTCGCATTTACATTCATTTGAAGTGTAGACGAGGAATAATTAATACTTCGCAAATCATATTATATCTTACCATGAACCATAGAAATTAGATGCGACATCGCGTTTTAAGAATCATAAGAACTCTATTGCTACGATACGTAGACATCTGCAAACGCTATTTCCTAGCGAGGAAGTGTCGCATTTACATTCATTTGAAGTGTAGACGAGGAATACATAGCGCTTCGCAAATCATATTATATCATACCATGAAACATAGAATTGAGGTGCGATATCGCGTTCTAAGAAGCATTAGAACTCTATTGCTACGATAGGTATACATCTACAAACGCTATTTCCTTGCAAGGAAGTGTCGCATTTACATTCATTCGATGTGCAGACGAGGAATACATAACACTTCGCAAATCATATTATATCTTACCATGAAACATAGAAATGAGATGCGATATCGCGTTTTAAGAAGCATTAGAGCTCCATTGCTGCGATACTTAGAAATCTGCGAACGCTATTTCCTTGCAAGGAAGTGACGCATTTACATTCATTTGAATCGTAGACGAGGAATGCATAACACTTCGCAATGAATATTATATATCATCATGAAGCATAGATATGAGATGCAATATCTCGTTTTAAGAAGCATTAGAACTCTATCGCTACGATACCTAGAGATCTGCAGACGCTATTTCCTAGCAAGGAAGTGTCGCATTTACATTCATTTGAAGTGTAGACGAGGAATACATAACACATCGCAAATCATATTATATCTTACCATGAACCATAGAAATGAGATGCGATATCGCGTTTTAAGAAGCATTAGAACTCTATCGCTACGATACATAGACATCTGCAAACGCTATTTCCTTGCAAGAAAGTGTCGCATTTACATTCATTTGAATCGTATACGAGGAATGCATAACACTTCGCAATGAATATTATATCTTATCATGAAACATAGATAAGAGATGCAATATCTCGCTCTAAGAAGCATTTGAACTCTATTGCTACGATACCTAGACATCTGCAAACACTATGTCCTATCGAAAAAGTGTCGCAATCACATTCATTTGAAGTGTAGACGAGGAATACATAACACTTCGCAAATCATATTATATCTTACCATGAAACATAGAAATGAGATGCGATATCGCGTTTTAAGAATCATAATAACTCTATTGCAACGATACATAGACATCTGCAAACGCTATTTCCTTGCAAGGAAGTGTCGCATTTACATTCATTTGAATCGTAGACGCGGAATGCATAACACTTCGCAATGAATACTATATCTTATCATGAAACATAGATATGAGATGCTATATCTTGTTTTAAAAAGCATTTGAACTCTATTGCTACGATACCTAGACATCTGCAGACGCTATTTCCTGGCAAGGAAGTGTCGCATTTACATTCATTTGAAGTGTAGACGAGGAATACATGACACTTCGCAAATCATATTATACCTTACCATGAAACATAGAAATGAGATGCGATATCGCGTTTTAAGAATCATAATAACTCTATTGCTACGAAACGTAGACATCTGCAAACGCTATTTCCTTGCAAGGAAGTGTCGCATTTACATTCATTTGAATCGTAGACGCGGAATGCATAACACTTCGCAATGAATACTATATCTTATCATGAAACATAGAAATGAGATGCGATATTGCGTATTGAGAAGCATTAGAACTCTATCGCTACGATACCTAGACATCTGCAGACGCTATATCCTTTCAAGGGAGTGTCGCATTTACATTCATTTGAAGTGTAGACGAGGAGCACATAACACTACGCAAATCATATTATATCTTACCATGAAACATAGAAATGAGATGCGATATCGCGTTTTAAGAAGCATTAGAAATCTATTGCTACGATACGTAGACATCTGCAAACGCTATTTTTTTCCAAGGAAGTGTCGCATTTACATTCATTTGAAGTGTAGACGAGGAATACATAACACTTCGCAAATCATATTATATCTTACCATGAAACATAGAAATGAGATGCGATATCGCGTTTTAAGAAGCATTAGAACTCTATCGCTACGATACCTAGACATCTGCAGACGCTATTTCCTTGCAAGGAAGTGTCGCATTTACATTCATTTGAAGTGTAGACGAGGAATACATAACACTTCGTAAATCATATTATATCTTACCATGAACTATAGAAATGAGATGCGATATCGCGTTTTAAGAAGCATTAGAACTCTATTGCTACGATACCTAGACATCTGCAAACGCTATTTCCTTGCAAGGAAGTGTCGCATTTACATTCATTTGAATCGTAGACGAGGAATGCATAACACTTCGCAATGAATATTATATCTTATCATAAAACATATATATAAGATGCAAAATCTCGTTTTAAGCAGCATTTGAACACTATTGCTACGATACCTAGACATCTGCAGACGCTATTTCCTAGCAAGGAAGTGTCGCATTAACATTCATTTGAAGTGTAGACGAGGAATGCATGACACTTCGCAAATCATATTATATCTTACCATGAAACATAGAAATGAGATGCGATATCGCGGTTTAAGAAGCATTAGAAATCTATTGCTACGATACGTAGACATCTGCAAACGCTATTCCTTTGCAAGGAAGTGTCGCATTTACATTCATTTGAAGTGTAGACGAGGAATACATAACACTTCGCAAATCATATTATATCTTACCATGAAACATAGAAATGAGATGCGATATCGCGTTTTAAGAAGCATTAGAACTCTACTGCTACTATAGGTAGACATCTGCAAACGCTATTTCCTTGCAAGGAAGTGTCGCATTTACATTCATTTGAAGTGTAAACGAGGAATACATCACACTTCGCAAATCATATTATATCTTACCATGAAACATAGAAATGAGATGCGATATTGCGTTTTGAGAAGCATTAGAACTCTGTCGCTACGATACCTAGACATCTGCCGACGCTATTTCCTTTCAAGGGAGTGTCGCATTTACATTCATTTGAAGTGTAGACGAGGAGCACATAACACTACGCAAATCATATTATATCTTACCATGAAACATAGAAATGATATGCGATATCGCGTTTTAAGAATCATAAGAACTCTACTGCTACGATACGAAGACATCTGCAGACGCTATTTCCTTGCAAGGAAGTGTCGCATTTTCATTCATTTGAAGTGTAGATGAGGAATACATAACACTTCGCAAATCATATAATATCTTACCATGAAACATAAAAATGAGATGCGATATCGCGTTTTAAGAAGCATTAGAACTCTATTGCTACGATACGTAGACATCTGCAAACGCACTTTCCTTGCAAGGAAGTGTCGCCTTAACATTCATATGAAGTATAGACGAGGAATACATAACACTTCGCAAATCATATTATATCTTACCATGAAACATAGAAATGAAATGCGATATCGCGTTTTAAGAATCATAAGAACTCTATTGCTACGATACGTAGACATCTGCAAACGCACTTTCCTTGCAAGGAAGTGTCGCATTAACATTCATATGAAGTGTAGACGAGGAATACATAACACTTCGCAAATCATATTATATCTTACCATGAAACATAGAAATGAGATGCGATATCGCGTTTTAAGAATCATAAGAACTCTATTGCAACGATACGTAGACATCTGCAGACGCTATTTCCTTGCAAGGAAGTGTCGCATTTACATTCAATTGAAGTGTAGACGAGGAATACATAACACTTCGCAAATCATATAATATCTTACCATGAAACACAGAAATGAGATGCGATATCGCGTTTTAAGAAGCATTAAATCTCTATTGATACGATACCTAGACATCTGCAGACGCTATTTCCTTGCAAGGAAGTGTCGCATTTACATTCATTTGAATCATAGACAAGGAATGCATAACACTTCGCAAATCATATTATATCTTACCATGAAACATAGAAATGAGATGCGATATCGCGTTCTAAGAAGCATTAGAATCCTATTGCTACGATAGGTAGACTTCTGCAAACGCTATTTCCTTGCAAGGAAGTGTCGCATTTACATTCATTTGAAGTGTAGACGAGGAATACATAACACTTCGCAAATCATATTATAGCTTACCATGAAACATAGAAATGAGATGCGATATCGCGTTTTAAGAAGCATTAGAAATCCGTTGCTACGATACGTAGACATCTGCAAACGCTATTTCCTTGCAAGGAAGTGTCGCATTTACATTCATTTGAAGTGTAAACGAGGAATACATCACACTTCGCAAATCATATTATATCTTACCACGAAACATAGAAATGGGATGCGATATTGCGTCTTGAGAAGCATTAGAACTCTGTCGCTACGATACCTAGACATCTGCAGACGCTATTTCCTTTCAAGGGAGTGTCGCATTTACATTCATTTGAAGTGTAGACGAGGAGCACATAACACTACGCAAATCATATTATATCTTACCATGAAACATAGAAATGATATGCGATATCGCGTTTTAAGAATCATAAGAACTCTA